>NC_073696.1:52506720-52806720 GCF_029784165.1 Wyeomyia smithii
ATATATATATATATATATATATATATATATATATATATATATATATATATATATATATATATATATATATATATATATATATATATATATATATATATATATATATATATATATATATATATATATATATATATATATATATATATATATATTATATATATATATATATATATATATATATATATATATATATATATATATATATATATATATATATATATATATATATATATATATATATATATATATATATATATATATATATATATATATATATATATATATATATATATATATATATATATATATATATATATATATATATATATATATATATATATATATATATATATATATATATATATATATATATATATATATATATATATATATATATATATATATATATATATATATATATATATATATATATATATATATATATATATATATATATATATATATATATATATATATATATATATATATATATATATATATATATATATATATATATATATATATATATATATATATATATATATATATATATATATATATATATATATATATATATATATATATATATATATATATATATATATATATATATATATATATATATATATATATATATATATATATATTATATATATATATATATATATATATATATATATATATATATATATATATATATATATATATATATATATATATATATATATATATATATATATATATATATATATATATATATATATATATATATATATATATATATATATATATATATATATATATATATATATATATATATATATATATATATATATATATATATATATATATATATATATATATATAAGTATTTTACAAACCGAGTGTCTATGAGGGATGAGAATATTTTTAGAGCCAAAACGATTTATTTAATCGGTATAGTGTCTTTGGCGAGGTTGTAGGTATTGTTTTTTTTTTTTTTTTGAGGGATTGTAACCGCGGTGGTCATTTGTCTCTAATTTTGTATGTACCTAATAGTTTTGTCCTTCCTTATACACTGTAAACAAAAAAAATTTTTTTTGAAAATTTTATTTTCTTCTATTTATGTTTTCTCCAAATTTGAACAACTATCAATGTTCAGCTAACATGTAGATATCGAAAATATCGATAATACTAATTTTTGAGAGCAGGTTTTCATTCATCAATTATTTTTCTTGCAGAGAAATTTGTTTTTTCCAAGGACAAAATTACTATCTACAACTTTTTCGAAGACATGGCAGCACAGTTTTTTTTTATTTTTATTTTTTTTTTATTTCTTTTTAATTTTTTTTTAATTGTTTTATTTTTCTTAATTTTTTTAATTTTTTTTTCTTGTATTTATTTTTATTTATTTTTTTATTATTATTATTTTTTATTGTTGTTATTTCTATTCCTACCGTTTTTAATTTTAATTTTTTTTTCTTTTCTTGCATTTTAATGTGTTTATTTCATGTTTTATTTTTCAAGCTCAGACATCATGACCATAAATCATGAGAGCAATTTTAACCAACTTTTCCAATGTGGAGAAAAACATATCGAAACTCGTCACTTAAAGAATTGAATTTCATCCCAATCAAACATTAATCAATAATCAAACCACATGTTCTCAGGAAGACCGAAACAAAAATGGCTAAATCAAACTTTGAAAAAGCATTGAGATTCGATATTTTGTTTTAATTTCCGGCCACTAGGTGCCAAAAAATTAAACAAACTACGGCCAATTTTTCTCTTCAAAATCACAAAATAATTTACTGTTATTTCGTGCTCTGACATTTTGTTTGACATTTGCTAACTTTTCAAATACATATTTAAAATTGATGTCTCGCTAGTAAACATAAATAGATATATGTGAAAAGATTTCTGCCACGAGTAAAATTTTTCATCTCGTTCTGAATTATGCTTAAAGCAAACATTAGACGAGGCAAATATTTGCAATAATTATCTGGTTCGTAAATTATTTGTGTAATATTTTTCTCCGGGTAAATATATTCGATATGCTACTATATCATAGCAAATATTTGCTCAAAACACTGGTTGCTCGAACTTCGATCAAATCTCGAACACATTTCAAATACATTTTATGTTCGAAGCTATCAATCAAAATTAGATGAAAAATAAATAACACCGAGAAGAAAAAAATGAATATCTTTAATGAAATTTTGAATGCAAGTTACGAACTTGCTTTCAAATGAATGTTGAAAAGTAACAATTTATTTTTATTATTAGTTATATGGCTTGCCTTCTGACGACACACTCGGCATCACTGGATTTATACGCTGTCAAAAAAACTAATAATATTGTCAAAACGAATTGCACTTTATTTCCTTCCCCTTCCAATTTTCTTCCTTTTAAAGGGAGTGGTGACATACAATGAAAATAAAATTTGTAATGGCCTTATGCGACTCAAATATTTGCCAAATTTTTTGTTCAGTAAATACACCGGCAAATATTTTTGAACAATTAATTAGGCAAACATTTTGATATTACACGGACAAGCTTATATTGACCGTCATTTCAAGCCAATATTTGCTTCGTGTAATGCCTGCTTAAGAATAAAAAAACATATATCAAAAAAGCAAAACATATATCAAATCAGAGTTGTATTTTTTCTGAAAAACCTAAATGAATTTGGGGCCATCCACATACCACGTGGACAGATTTTTAACGATTTTGACCCCCCCTCCCCCTCCATGGACAACTGCCCATATAAATTTAAAAAAAATTGTATGGACCGTGGACATCAGAAAACCACCCCCCCTCCCTAAAGCTGTCCACGTGGTATGTTGATGGCCCCTTTAGAGCGTTTCCTTGCTAAATGATCTGGAAATTCGCAAAAATTTAACCGATTATTTTTGATTTGAATGAAATTTTGCACACGTATTTGACTTTTTTTTTTCCTGTGTGGACTCATCACTGCGACCAGAGATTAGATCTATTGTGATATTGCCCAGGTGTTTTCTGTACTCCGCACTTTATATTATTGGCAGTATCACTATTGAAGTAAGTGATACGCTTCTCATTCATATCCGTGCTTGTGTGTAAGTTTTACCTTTCCGTTTCAAGTTTACTACTCTACTATACCGAGCCTCTGTCCATCCTAACAATATCGCCTAATTACAATTCCCTGGAGAGAACTTTCATACGTTATGATCAGAAGAGTCAGTTCTTTGGAAGAACGAAATCTTTTGATCGCTCACAAAAGAACTGGCTCTTCGCGAGCGGATTGCCAACGAGCTAATCGAAAGAGCCAGTTCGTTTTATTATTGTGAAACATTCTTTTATTTTCATCACATTTTTTTTTAAAAAGAGGGTTGCAATGGATTTATATCTATAATATACAACTACAACTACCACTAAACTATAAATCGAGCATCGAGCAACAACAAGCAAATGGTCATGAGTTCGAATCTTGGTAGAATCAGACCACTTGGTGTCAGAAGAACTTTTTCGCATAGGTTTATTCTCAGGCTTTGACTTTAACCACTTCCCTCACGCTAAATTCCAAAAAAGTCGGACCAACACAGTTGAATTGATAAGAAAAAATCTGCAGGCAATTATAATTGGTCCGATACTAAGCAGGTATAACTAATAAGGCTCGGTAGAGAAGGTAGGTAGGTTTCTTTCCGTCACAGTCGCTAGAAATGCAAAGTTCTCTGGCAACAACGATTCTATAATCATTCCTTACTCCTTTCTTCAACCAATCGTAAGGACATAACCGTCGCCGTTATCGATCTTTACAAAAAGCAGAAGCTACTGAGTTGGAGTACATTGAAGAAGGTAAATTAATCCCAAAATCTCATCTATTTGAGGTTTTTTGTGCAACTCCACTAGCACAGATCCATCACGAAGGAGTAACTACGCAATGTGCAGTTGTCAATCATAAGCTCATGCTTAAAAATAAATATAATCGTGACTGAATTGTTACTCTAAAAAATAAGTACTGCACTACGAAATGAGAATAATGGCATCTTTTAATTGATTAATTGATCTTTTAATTGATCTCAGTCCAATGTTCAAAATAAATATGTTTAATTCATTTCATCGATATATATATAATAACCAAATGTATTTTCGTGTTACTGAAAATACCACCAGTTGCCATCGAAGTGGAAGCATTTTATTTCAGGTTCAAGTATGCGGCAATAATTGCCGTAATCACCATCTATAATTTTAATCTTCTTTCGCAAAACAGCAATAATTCAACGTTTTCAATTACGCGTAGATTCTATCTCATAACAAGCCATTCGTCTTTCCGCTGGGCGAATTATTCAAAAGCTCCAAACCAGTGACGTTAAAACCATCGGATAAGCAGAAAAAATCGTAAAACCTGTGTCTGATCAGAACAAAGAAGTACCGTCCGTCGTTACGTTTCTAGCATCTGATTAGTCAGTGCTCGGAGCTATTCTTCACAAAACGCCTTAATTCTGCTCGACAGCACTAATCACCGCCAGTGAATATCAACAGCTAGCAGTTCTCGCTAAAAATGCAACCCCAAACCGCTGACGAATCGGATTGCCGACGACGAGGACATCAAAAGCAAAGGTTTGTGTCCGCTGATGTATGGAAATAAGTCCCATAAAAATAACGATTATCCAGAAAGCGATTTGAAGGTAGGTAGAACCATCGCAATCGCCACCGTCGTCACTGCCATCGCAGTCCACAAAGGTCTGTCCGTACGGCGGTGGCTATTTAAAGCTTTCAAGTTGACACCACCGCCGACCGTCGTAGGGCAGCAGCGGTGAACCGGCAAGACAGGGTTTCGTCAAAAAAAAAATCACAAGTGTAGGTATAACTGCATCACTCAGCGAAAAAAATAAACAACGACACAGTTGAAGCATTCCTGTCGTTGCCGTTTTATGTTTCATCATTTTATTAGGAGTAATGTTTTGTACCGGTAGGTAATTCGTTTTGAAGAATCGCTTACCGCTCAATAGCAGCATACTTAATTTCCCAGTCTCGTACGAAGCACCGTGACCGGGGGAGTGGGTAGTGGGAGGGGCGAGTGTGGAGGTCGAGGCAGCGAAGTACTGTGGGCTTTCCTGAACTTGATTCGCCCGGTTTCAGTATAAAGAATCGCTTATGTTGGTGAATGCAACAGCTAACCGACTGACTAAACGTGATACAAGCCAGACACCGCAACACATGCTCACGTGTTCAGCATGTTCCTACACTCAAACACCCGTCCCGCCGCATGGCATTGCACACTCTCGAGAATTAAAAACACCACACGATAGTAGAAGCGAGAGAGAGGACTCATGTTGGATTATATTTTCGTGTCAGCGTTCTTCTTTTATACCGTTTTTCATCATCGTCTTGCGTACTGTATCATTTGTGAGAAGGTTGGTTTCCTTGAAAGAAGTACACTCTGCGGTTGAGTTGGGTTGGGTTTGAGGCGGCACTCCGATGGATTCTGACGAGAGTTGCTGATTATCAAAGGAAACCTTGTGCAACATCATCTATCCGGGCTTCTTTTACTGACCAGCTTTGTTGGTCTATTCAGTGTGACGACGACGGGTGAGGCCAACTGCAGCGGACAAAAGAATACTAGTGATTAACTTTGATAAAACAAACAAATGTAAAGAGCTGAGGTTTCATCGAAGAAAGAAGCAATAAAATATGAAACAATGTGCAAAGGCTAGACTTAGATGTTCTCTAAATCGTAGAGCACGAGGTAATTACGAAACTGAAGTAGAAATTTTCCACCTTGATGGTGTTTATGAAAATGTTCTATCCTTATTAATTTTCAAACACAGACATCACTAAAGATGACTGCTTTCATAGAACTTATGTGAAATTGATGTCTTGATAGTAAAGATATATTGTCGGATATTACAATATCTTATCTCCTGAAATTTTCTTGTTCAGATTATTCGGATAAACAAAATAAAAATAGTAGATATATCCGTCAACTATGTTCGAATTAATGCGAGAATATAAAACATAATATTTGGGGCGTTTCTTAGGTTTCAAGAGTTTCCATGCTCATTAATAGTTTTGTCTACTTTTGAAAAATTACTCATTCAAAAAACTACTATAAAAAACAAAAACCATCACTATTTATTCACACAGCAACCAACATATTAGCAAAATTTCACTGAAAATGTCGAGATAAAAATAGCAAAATGTCAAAAAAATAACTTAAAACCCCATGGTTTCAGTTTTCACGAGCTCGTGGATTTCAAGATTGTAATACTTAACCATTATCAATGATAATTCCAGTCAGTAGCTTGCAGCATTCACCTCCCAACGTAACGGTCATTTTGTTATCCACCGTCCACCGCCGTGAGCTCCCATCGCGTGGCATCAAATTTTCCCCTTGACAAACCTTTTAAATTCCTGCTTCCTTCCAGCTAGTGCAGTGAGCGAAGACACAAACAAGAATTCGCTGCGCCCGTCATCCTTGCCACCGCTGCTGCACCGCTGAATAGAGAGGCATATGATATATTACGACAAGTTCCGCAGGCAGCAATAACTCAGTAAACAAAGGCAACGGCAACAAGCGATGCAAAGGACAGAAAAATCTTCGCTGCATCCAATGAAATCGTAAGAGCGTAACTGATTGCAATTTTTATTCATCCTGCAAGCTGCGACAATAGAGCTCCCTCGCGGAGAAGAAGCTGAGCAGCACAGTCCGACGACGAAAAGCGAAAACGGTTTCGTTGCATACCGGGCGCGCGCACGGGGAAGTGCTGGCTGGGTGCAACCAAGCCAAGAAGATGCATAATAATCACACCGCAATCATTCGGAAAGGGTTTTTTCCCGCGTTTTCATCGTCTCTGACAGAAGTTGTTGTTGTCGTTCGTGGCAGCAGAAGCCTGTTCAACTTTGCAGCATCTCGATTCTGTTATTCGTCATCTTGAAATCGCTCGCATGTAATATGCACAAACAAATTGTTGACCAATAGTTGGTACGTTTCATTAAATAAATTTACGCAATTATCACGACTGGTTCGGTAATGCGTTGAAAAAAAAAACTAATATCCACTTATACGCTGTTGAAATTATGAATGAATTAGCTCAATTTGTTAGTGAATTCAGCTTGCAAATTACAAACGTAGGAAATTTTAATTACACCCAATTTTTTCCATAAAGTATACACACCACACAACTGGAAGAATTTCTCGCATATGCCTTTCACCGTTATCAACTTGCCGTCCAGAAATATCTCCCCGGTTGCACGAGAGGTTCGGAGTGTTACGCCATCTCAAGCAACAGTAAAACGATCATCAGCAATTGAATGCAGCTTCACGGAACCGCTAGAAAAGACCGGTTCCATTGCATGTCGGAACAGCATCTCAATATCTTTCTGGCCTCCGCTTGGTTGCCAGAGCCGGGCGGAGCACTTCAATGTTGCAACGATCGTTTGGTTTAGCAACGGGGTGAGAATTGTGTTAGCGCTTTCGGATACGGTTTTCTATTTTTTGATTTCACCGATCCCGCGGGAAGAGGTTTTTTTTCACGAGTATCAAAAGAATAATGTAGTCGATTTTCAACGTGTAAACACGCCAGTTGTAGTGGTTTAGTTTACTATTTGAGAGTAACAGCCAGACTTACATTGTGGTTATTTCAAATGAGCAATACCTTTAACTTAGATTATTGCTTGAATTATATTTAATATTTTTAGATGTCATTGCGTTAGAAACTCCAATCAATTACTTTTCCAAGATTGAATGCTTCTACTGTTCGCAAAGTGAAATATCATATCTTCTACATTAAATTGTACTTAAAATATTTTTTTAGAAGCTTTGTACTAAGTAAGAAACAAGTGCGTAATATTAAATCTATCCTAGAACAAAAAATCATTGTCTTTTCGTACACAGACATCAGGGAGATACTTTTATCTAATTTTGGTTTCATGCGATAAGAAATTTAAATTTCATTTTTTTGTGCTTCAAGTTATATTTCCGTGGCAGTAATGTAGTTACCAGGGCAAGGACCTCAGAATTTTGCAAGCAGGGTTCATTTGTTTATAAACGAAAAATGACTAAATAAAGTCGCACATTTTTTCGGGAGAAAAACCTCTTACTTGAATCTTCCTCATTTACACGGACATCAACAATCAAAAATCATCACTCATAAGCCGTACGTCGTAGAATATTTTGAAAAAAAGATAGAGAGTATATAAATTTTATGTTATTCTGGAAAAATTCTTATTATGTTTTAGTTATTCTGGAAAAAACTTGAAAAAAAAAATTATCAAACATTCTAAATGTGGTAAAAAAATGGTGCCCAGATTCAAATCGTGAACGTTGAGCTAAATAAATTTTAAAAATAAAAATAGCGGCAGGCGATTGCGTCAACAAAATCAATTCAGAAAATAAATTCATCGAAAAAAAAAACTTCTACCATTCATGAAGTAGAAAATGTAACGATTGGTGAAAGGTATTCTACTGTATTGAAAATAATTTGAAGTCTTTCTTTACACGGGGGATACGTAACGCGTAAATTCCGAGATCCACGTAAAAAACCGTTAATCGATTTTCTGGAATCCGCATAAAAAAACTTCATTTGCTAAGGGTTTTTCATCATTTCTGCTAAATACACTAAGGGCGCTTTTTACGCGTTTTTTTTTACGCGGATTCCGGAATTTACGCGGTTTTTTTTACGCGGATTCCGGAATTTACGCGGTTTTTTTACGCGGCACGTATCCCCCGCGTAAAAAGCGACTTTACTGTACTTTGTTTCCACCTGCGCAGGCTGCCAATGATACAGTCTTTTTTTTTACTGTCTGCCAAGGGTTGTTTTTTCTTGTTGCTGTTTGTTCGTGATGTCTATCATGCTGGCAGTCCGATAGCCAATTGAGAACGTATTGGCAACAGAGCATCACAAAAGGAAACGAAAAATGTACTCCGTGTTTTATTTTATTTATGTCGGGTGACGGTGTGGTCCCCGTGGCTCTGTGGTTAGAGATGTCGGTCGGCTAGCTCTCCCACACGGTTGTGATATCGGGTTCGTTTTTCGATCGAGTCGAGGATCCTTTCGAGCTGGAAATTTTCTCGACTCAGCACTGGGGCACGGTGTATCGTTGTACTTATCCTACACATGCAAAATGTGCCAAAAACAAGCTCGATAACGAATTCTCTCGACTAATCTAGTTGATCGAGACCGCTATTAGCCCCAAGGCTAAGCGTGTGATATTGTTTTGTTGACGGTTGTTAAAAAAAGCTGTGGGAAGAAGAAGCGTAGGGACTGCTCGGCACCTTGCCGGCAGCCTTCGTGCAAAGAAAAGAAAACTCGGCAATATACCGAATGTTATATGCAACCATATATGCTATTGTCGACATGGGAATCAGGTGAACAGCAAAGAAAAAAAAACATTTGTGTATGGGGAACTAGACGGCAACGTTATAGTCGCAATATATTTTATCTGTCGGCTGTCTTTATTTTGCCAATACCAACACTGTCATACGTCCCTCTATGACTCTCAGATGTCATCAAAAAACTGTCATCGCATGGTACATTTTTCTCCTGCACCTGCGAATCGAGTTGAAAATCAAGGAATAATTATAAATAATCTAAATCAGTGAAATGGATTAAGTGAATTCATTAGACACGATTTGAAAATAAAAACCGTTTAAAACATGCTGAAGAAAAAACGACTTTTCTGGGAAATCTAGTCTAGTCTAGTCTACACTAACATAAAAAAACGACTTTTCTGAGAAATCCGCCTATATCCCAATATCCACGTAAATTCCGTAGAAAGACGAGTAAAAAAAACACGCAAAAAAGTCTTTAGTGTATATGAATTATTAAAATAATTGAACTTTGTATTTTTTCAAGCACAGACATCGAAGAGATACCTTATACTTTATTTTATTGGACTATATGAATGAACGGAAAATTCTAATCTAAAATCTAAAGAAAATGGGACAATAATTCTCCCGAAAAAAGTTCTTTTTTCTTACATAAATTTTGTCGATCTTCTCAAGCATCAACAACTTAAAAAATTAATAACTTATGAACCAATAGAAATACAATAGATATAAATTTGAGATCAAAGTTTCCAGCAAAAACATCTGCTATAACTTTCTCGAAGACACTGGCTGTTTGTCTGACTGTCCTAAAGATATGAATTCTTCGTTTCACTTCTATGTGGATTAATCATTAATCATCAATTCCTCCCGTTGTGCTCTTGCCTCAAATATATAATTAAGATCGCCACTGTTTTGTTCTCTAGTTCACCTCACTGTTTACCGCTTGAAAATGAAAAGGTATACTAAGAGACCAGAGTTGCCGGAGATAACTGGGAAGAATTACCCGGAGAGATGAGCACGAGTTTTGTACTATCAAGCAAGTCCACCGGAGTAGTTTCACGGTCAATAGTTAAGGGAAAAACGAATCTAGGGAAGGTTAAAAAATTATATATGCGGAACTTCAAACAAGTTTCAACATAGCTTGTATTCGCTTACCAGATCACAAATGTTTATGCTTTCCTTTAATGATATAGTTTACAGATCGTGATGTAAATGTGAATGCTGCCGAGATAATCTCAGTACGCGAATTATTCCGCACGTCATACAAATGGAAACTGCCGAGTGTGCTCGGAAAAAATACAATCAAGCTGTTTTCGTGCCAGATGGAAGCAGATACCAAGAGTGCAACTGCTGCGTATTACATATTGCCGATGTGCGACTGGGAAAAATCCTAAACGTGTTAATGCTAACCGGTGGCAGACATGAATATGAAGTTTGAAATTTTGCTGTGACGTCACACTATAACCTTTTTTTTTTTTTGAAACGTTACATCCTTTTAAATGAAGTGATGTGAATTTTTTAAAACATATTTAGCATTGAAGGTAGAACGTGCTGAAGTTTTCTATTCGAAATCAGATTAACGCTGGTTATTCACAGTATCATCGAATTATGGTGAACATCACACCACTGCAGTGGCAATCACAGTTGCAGTTTAGTAAAAATCATTGATTTTGCTCTTACATGTAATACCCGTGAAAAACCGATTGGCTATCAGCGAAACCGGACTGATGGAGCTCTTGCAAACGCAACATGTAACACGTATCGTATCGTGCTGCGGCTTAGAAGGAAGAAAATGGAATTGTTCTCGTGTCAGATGGAACCAGACATCGAGAGAGCAACTGTTGCGTGTTGCATATTGCCGATGTGCGGCGGGGGAAAAATTTGTTCATGCTGACGTTGGGTGGTAGAAGATTTGAGCAATATGTTTTAGAATACACTCGATTGGGGTCAATCATTTGATGGTGTGAGGTGGAAAATTTCAGTAAAATTTCTCTTTCAACTCTCTTTCTTTGATAAATGATTGGTAACCTGGAAGAAAACCGTTGTTTATTTGACTTTAAGTCATTCGAAAATAATGTTGAAGGTTGCTGGAACACAGTTATAGCTAGAATACCGACTTTATTGTCAAAACAAAATAGCATGGGTTTAACAGTACACTGGGGTCTTTTTTTACGCGGTTGGTTGTACCGCGTTGAAAAAATCCGCGAATAAAGAAACCGCATAATTTTAAAAAAATCACGTAGAAAAAACTCCGTTCAATAATAAGATCCGATTCGAAATAATGGTACGTAAGTAAATATTAACTTGAAAAATGATATAAAAATGGTAATGAAACAGACAAAATGAGTTTATAGTGCTTCTAAAATGAAAATTCATTGAAGAACATGACAATAACTTTTTAATAATAATTTTGCCACATGTTTAAGCTTTCGTTTCTTATAGGAAATCAATCGCAATGACCCTGACTCGTATCGTTGTACAATTAATAATGTATTTTTTTTCCTTCTTCCCGAATCAACGGAAATTGCCTATTTTTTTGATAATAACAGCAAATATATTAAAAATATGCATTATTTAGATTATACGATTGATTTTTACTTTATTGGATTTACTTATACTAAACTTATTTAATACCGCGTAGAAATGATCTTTCAAATCGCGTAAAAATATTCCGCGTTATTTTGAAAAACCGCAAAGAAATGATCTGCGTTGTTGTAAAAAATCGCGTATAAAAAAAAAGCATAAAAATAACCCGCGTAAAAAAAGACCCCAGTGTATGTCAAATTTTAAAGTTTAATCAAAGGTAAAAACAAATTTTCACTGTTTCAATTCAGCGGTAGTCGGATTTCAATTTTTAGAAAGCTGGAACAAAAACATATTGCCTAATCGAATTATGCCTTCTTTTCCGATTTATTGGAGGAAACAACAGTTTGAACATTCAGTAGAACATCTCCCTGACCCATAGAAACCATTACGCCGCAGACGATGAATTGAAGTCCAGTACGACATGAACTGGACTTTGTCTTTCCCTTGATTTTGCCTCCTTAGCCACAACCACATTGTAACATTGTAACTTGCGAAACTGATTTAACAGAATAGCGATGTTACCACGAACAACATTGTAAAGTTTTAACGTCCGCGGTCAAGGAATGAACAGGCAAGAAGAAAAGTGGGATTTTAAATACTCGGCGAGTATTAGAAAAATATCGACAACTTCAATGGCATAGTTTTGAGACGCTAAAAGGCGTTATTGCATTCCACAAAAGTAACAACACCGGCAATTTGTTCAATTCATCGTAATTTCAGATTCGTAATTCTCATTATCGCTGTCAGAATTTTCTACCATTTCCAGTACTTCTGCAACTATCAAAAACAGCCGCCAGATACACGGGTGTTTAAGCACGAACACGCAAACAAATAGAAATTAAACACGGCCCGAGATGAACTGTACTATTTTGACATTTTTTTCTTCGCCAAAATCAGCACTTAGCATCCGTATGGTATCAGTACAGTCTTAGAATTATACATTAAGTTCAAAACGTGCATTTTCGGTTAACTAGGTATAATATTCTGTCGACAGTGCTAGGAAAAAGACGCATTATGTGACCAATCAGAGGTTGAAATCTGCGTTTAAACAAGGTTTGACAATTTTCATCAGTGCAATAGTTCGAATGATCAAATTACAATTCCCTGCATTTGAGCGAGTGCATGAATAGTTTTCCAATCAGTTGCTGGAAGAATGAAAGAAATCAGTTGAATACTGTCTGAGCTTTAAACATTTGAAGGTGGATGAAAATCGTGACACACACTAATACACGTACACCGGTTGAGTTGGACATGGAAGGAACAGGTAAAATGTTCAAAATGTGTTTTTACTTGCCTGGAGATGAGTTTTATTTTTTAAGTAACAAATTTGTTACAGAAGGAAGAATTTTTCGTTATTTTTCCGTTATCTTTTGAAATAATAGGTGCGATTTTACGTGTATATTTCACGATATTTTCTGACTTGGTAAAATCATTTAGCTTTCATGTTCAAACAAATATAGTTTCAATATTCAATGGGCTTAAAATAAGTCAGTCACCAATATAGTAAATTACCAAAAATACTACAACTTAGAATATATTCAACATAGGGTAGGAGGCATATTCAGGGCAGTTTTGGGAGCCGCCTGTGTATTGAGACGAAATACTCAAAATGTGTTAGGTGAAATTCAAACATAAGTGTATCAATTCGTTCTCTATCTTTTTCTCTGTCAGTAATTGTTTTCAGATTGTAAAATTGAGTTAAAAAACTTCAACAATAATCAATTTAAGTTCCCAATCAAGGGACACTATTCCAATCACCCCGAATTTCATCAATATCAGTTAACTTTGACGTTGAAACAAATATTGTTGCAACATAATTTTACCAAAAATCAATCTACCATCACGTTCAATTAAGCTAAAATTACATCACTGTGCCAACGTTTTCAGAGCAATTGTACTTTTTAAAAGTCATCTCCATACACAACCTGTTATAGAACGTAAATAACATTGAGGTTAATTTTTTTGCGATTTGTTGCTATTTTGTTGTGTCCAGTTGAATTCTATATTGCTTGGCAGTCACTGACATAAATAAGTTTGTTGTAAGGGAGCATGTATAAATGACGTAGCTTTTTTTTAGACTTGAATATATTAGTAAACAACTCAAATTGGAGTCTAACCGGAAAACAACCTAAGTTAACGTCGAATTTTCAATTGAAAGTGATTCCTCAATCCTTCCTAAATCCCGTTGCAATTGTGATTTTTTATAAGCTTTATAGAGATCTGCATACGTGCATATTACTATGCTTGAGTTTGTTATGAAATTATAATTAAATTCAAAAGCTTCTGGAGCTCGTTACAAAAAAAGCTTCTCTACATAGTTCAAAGTAGCAGACAAATGGGGAAAAATAAGTATTTATTTCAAGGAAACATTGTTTTTGTAGGTAAATGTTGATAAGAAGCTTAAAACGCAATCTATAATTTTTTGGATAAATATTAAAATTTTTTGGGAGTCGTAATTTTGAACATGAAAGACATAAATACCTGCCACGAAACTGATTTCCTGTGACATGACCGGACTAAGACCACATCAGATGAATTTGACCGCCGGAAATTCGATGCCACCTGCAGCGATAATCAAAGCCGCTTGTCGTGGCTAGGATTTTTTTTTTCGTTTCATACAGATCTCTTCCATTGAAACTATAGATTCATTTCGCAAACAATAAAATGCTCGAACATTTTTGTGAGCGTCATTCTAATTCTGCTATTTTATTTCGGCTGCGTCGTCATTCGTCTTTTTCAACGCTAATCTCGTCCCAAGCCAACACTCTGACGGCGGCGGTGAGCGACCGTCGCTCGATCGGTCATTCCACCGCCGCCGTCTACTTGACTAGGTATAGACTTAATAAAGCTGATGATGAAGAAGATCGTGAAATAAAAAAACGATAAAGCAAAACAGGGATCCGGATGGAACGGGAAAAAGGCCGAACCTGAAAATGCACTGCCGAATATTAGCGAAACCCAAAAAAAAAACACAGAAAAGTTCGTCTAACCAACCAGACGACGGTATTACGAGAGCTGAGTCTGTTTTGGCCATTGACAAAAAAATTGAAAAAACGTCAACGCTGATGAAGGTCTGCGACTGGATCAAACCAGAGGCCAACAAACGATCGGTTACGCTACTTCCCAGAAGCGAAGGATGCATTTAATGACTGGGCTGAGCGACTTTCGGCGGCAGGAAATCGGTAACCCTATATAGCGAAGGCGCACTCTGCAGATGATAAATACGAACATAATGCTATATCTACGTATTAGTAGACGGCGAAATTATCGATGCTGATGTTGGATGTGGATGAGGTCTGCGAAACCCCGCGTCTCGGTCGGCTGGTTTCGTCATCAGACCCCTACAAGCGGGAGCAATAGGCACGCAGTAGGAAAAAAAGCACAACAACAGCCAAACGGAGGATAAATTCTAATTCTAATTCATCCGACAAACGACGACGCTGATCGCGCATTGTGCGCAGATCCGAAGCGAAGGTTTTCGGATCTGGCGTGTTGTAGATCATTGCCGTGTACGCTCTACCACTACCATCGAAACGCACCAGAGAGTGACGGATACGAAAACGACGGATAAAAAAAAATAAAAGCGGTTGGCGTTTCTGATTTCGATTTTTTTATGGATGTTTGCTGGATTGCCAGCTTGGTCTGCGCCAAACTTCTTCAGACGTACCCGGGCAGTCATTGGTCCCCGTTTTAGGTGTGTTAGTTATGGAGGCAACTTTCTAGATCTAATATTGATAGATTAATTAAAAATTTCCAGGTAGAGAATCGAGAATTATTCGATTTTTATATTAGCACTGCCAACGTTTTCATCTTTAAGTCATGGAATTTTAGCAATTTTCGGTAGTCTAGTCAGTTGTTTTAATTTGAATTATTGGTTTTTGAGCTTTCAAATTCAAATTTATTACTTGAATTTTTGAAACGTTAACATTCTTGGTAACATGAAATCCTGCTCTGTCTAAACTTAATATTTTGTTGAATCTAAAAATCGTGTGAAATTTAACAAAAACTGTTGTTAAATGTCTATTGATCCAATACTTTTTCGTCGTTTAAATTAAACTCCACATCATTCCGGCAGAACCAGTAACAAGACAAAAAAAAACAATTGCAACAATGTAACGAAGAGTAAATTTCAAAACAACTAAGCCGCTGCTAATATAAAACACCAGTCCCACCACTCACATAGAAAAAAAAATCAAATCATAATAGCTCTACATCCGACTTGGGGTACTGCCGTTATCTTAACGAGAGTCTAAAAAAATACCCCGATAACGTGAATTTTTAACCCTGATGGCTCTATCTCAGTATGTTCTTAAAATACAATCTTTGGCGCACAGTTGAACACACAGCGTAAGTACAGAACTAATCAAACTTACCATCGGCCCACCTGAGTAGACACAACTTGAGAACTTGTAACAACATAATGAAGCACGGTAAAATAGGCAAGTTGAAAATTATTAACACATTCTGAACGGTATTCTATAAGTAGACTGGTGATTTCCGCAGAAAACCACTGCGTCCATCCGGGCGGGCCTTTGCGTAGAACAACAATAATGCTAGAAGAGCAATAAACTGTTACCACATTTTCAAGGTCAGCACCAAAGAAAACAATACGAAAAAAATTGAATTTTATCATCACACCGAAGTAAACAATTTGATTAAATTATAGGTTTCAAGTCGGGCCAAAACCGAGCGCGGTATCACCGAGCGGCTGCACTAGGGAAAGGCGTGAATTCCTCGTTTTTTTTTCAATTGTTTCAACTCAACACTGCCAGCCAATTTGAACTTTGCAATTTTAGTCAATTCGCATCCACCGACTGTTCAAACATTGGCCACGTGAAGGCATACACCGCTTCTATGCAAATGTATTGCACGTTCAAAACACACTCATATATAAGAGAAGACATTTACTCGGCTGATTCAAAATCGGCATTGAATCGGCTAATGGCTTCTCGATTTGATTTGCCGTAGTTGTCGGCCGAACAAGTGTTCGACTGCTGTACTAAAGTGTCAAAATGAGTGTCAGTTTTCTTTTGCTTTTTTTCTCTCTCGCTTGCTCGATTTCGCCTAGTGAATGCGCTTATCATGGACAGCGCCGCGCGGCGTTGTTGAATCTGAATTAGAACCGATTTGTTTCCGTCGGCATGGATTTTTGCGGTAAGCGCGGAAACGTTATCAATACCCGAGTGGTTTTGAAATGTAGAAGTAGGAACGGTTGATGAATTGTTGAGAAGGGTACTCGCGTAAATGGCGATGAATATTATTCAACCGCAAACTGTAGTTTTAGACTTATCAATGGAGCTCCTCAGATGCGGGATGCATTGCAATTCTGCAAGCCACTGTACATGTGCAATGTGTATTACCTATATCTATTAGAGGGGCTTTAAAAAAGACCTTTGCTTGAAAGTTTGTCATCACAATTTATTCAACGCCATGACTAAATTTTTCATGACCATTACAAAAGCCGCAAAATGATTGAGTGCTCAAAAAAGGTTCAGGGTGGCTATTCTGAGACACCAGGTGCCAGTTAATTTTCCACACGATTACCTGAATCTTCTAACACCGATTTTAATTAGTTATGATGGCCTCTAAAATGCGAAGACTCAATGATAGAGTGAGAATGATATCAATCCAACGAAAAAATTTAATTAGTCGACACTATACATGACGACATAAAACATTGACAAGGTCGTTTCTGCTGGTCTTGAGAACTCCGAATTCGTACATGATTTCATTTAAAAAAAAACTACAGGAAAATGAGTATCAGGAATAATAATTGAAATTCTTCAGGAAATGCACTGGGAGGAAACGCGTCACCCCAATCTTTAATGTTGGAAAATCAAATCAGCTAATAAATTTTATGAAAAAATATATTTAGCGATTTTAGAACTTTTTCATTACTGGCTCAACGTTCTGATAAATTATTGGAACAAGTTCATGTGCAATACATGTTCTGGGGAACCAAAAATACCAAAATACTTGAGTAATTTCATAACTTTCCTTAATAGAAATTATGGAACTTTTTAAATATTTAAGCTCTTGTTCTTAGATTCAAGATTTCACGTCCTCATTAACCTTATTATTTTCTAAAAGTTTATAAGATTGCTTGGAATTAATTCGTATTAATAATTGTAAAAATTTATAATTTGACAATCACATGTTGCATGAATAAAACTTAAAAAAAAACATTTTCTTAGATTTTGGAAAATTCTTGAACACATCTAGAAAACATAAATTTATACCTCAGCCAATATTACAAGCCATGTGAAGACTAAAGGAAACCAAATATGAATTCCGTTCGATTTGACATACTATCTTCAGTTAGATAGTGCAAGACCTAACTCTACCGTCTTACATTTTAGAGAAATTGTGTTCGGCAAAGTTGTAGATAATGTTGTCATTTTGCCTTAGACTTTTCACTTTTATCTTCTCTTGTTTTGGAGATATGCAGTTTCATACCAAACTAGCCATTGAACTCATTTTTTTAATAAATAAAAACTGTAGCATTTACAAGGCAATAATGTTTAGTATACAGTCAGGTTTTTTACGCGGATTTTTTTAATTACGCGGTTTTTTCACGCCCCCGCGAACAATTATTTAAACGTCATCAAAATACATAACCTTGCCGCAGACATAAGAAAATGCTTCTACACATACGGATTTCTTGCTGAAATATGAGCTCAAAATCGTGAACTTTTTTTATTTACTCTCCAAATACTGAAACAATATCGCACGCTTAGCCTTGGGGCTAATAGCGGATTAGTTGAGAGAATTCGTTATCGATATTGTTTTTTGGCACATTTTGTAAGTGTAGGATAAGTACAACGATACACCGTGCCCCAGTGCTGAGTCGAGAAAATTTCCAGCTCGAAAAGATCCTCGACTCGATCAGGAATCGAACCCGATATCACAACCGTGTGGGAGAGCTAGCCGACCGACATCGCTAACCACAGAGCCACGGGGACCACCATGAAACTTTCCTTAATACCAAATACTAGTTTCATTGAAATTTAGTATATGAAAAGCCTCAAATAATGACAAAAGATTTGAGTTCGGGACTACGAAATCAAACTTTTTAATTTTACACTCTAGAGAAATGGTGTATTTAGCAAAGTTGTTGATAATGTTGTCACAAAAAACATTACCGAAGACACTTTTCTTCTAGCTCCGCTCGATTTGGAGATAAAATTCGGTTTTTTTGTATATCTTAAAACCGTAACATTTAGAGGGCAACAATGTAAAGCATATACTTGCATATCATAAAAACATGCAACTTTATAGAAGACACACAAATAATTGCTTTTACACAAATCAAGCTATTGCCAAGAAAGACCTCAAAATCGTGAGTTATTTTCATTGACCCTCCAATTACTGGTTTAATTGACGCACTATCTCCAGAAGTGATCTAGTATATAAAAACCCCTAAATAATGGCAATAAGTTTTAGTTCGAGTCTTCACAGCTAATGGCGCTGAAAAACCTAGCCTCTCAATCTTACACTTTGAACAAATAATGTCTTAAGCAAAGTTGTAGACAATGTAGTCACAAAAAACTTTGCCATTTTTTTTTTAAATTCTATTGTTTTACAGATATAGATATTACACTGAGAAACGGTTATATGGGAAAAAGCGTAGTGCTATTTTTTCGCTACCGTGCACTTTTCGTGTTCCTTATGGGTCCTGTAACAACTGTGCAACTTTTAAGATCTATCGGTGGAACTTTATTCTTGTGCCCGATTTCTAAAGTTTCCATACGATTTTATATGGGAAAATCCACTTTTTCAACTTATTCTCTAGAGATGACCAGTTGACTCCCAAAAATATATCAATACATGATATTTGTAGGAAATTTACCTGGAAAAAACTCTTCCGAAGACCGTAACGCGCCACGATGCTTGTAGAAAAAGTAATTTCTCTCAAACCGATTGAACATCTGACGGGCGGCTTGCCATTGAATTTTTCTAGCAATACTGCTGCAGCATGCCGATGTTCATTAGATTTTTTGATCAGTGTATATTGATTTGCTTACTATTAATGCTAAAAGTCAATGCAATTTTCTATTTTTTTTATTTGTTTTTAACTTTTTAAATTTATTTAAATTTTTTTTTATTGAAATTTTTGATTTGAATAATTATAATTATTATTTTCGTTTTTTTTATTTATTATAAGCTTTTTAAAATCTTTTTCAGATTTATTTTCATTTTCAATATTTTTTCAAATATATTTCTATTTATTTTATTTATGTTTATTTCTTTTATTATTTTTCTATATAATTTAATATTTTTTTCTTTGTGATTTTCATACAAATTTTTTATTTTTTTTATTTTTCGAATCAATTAGAATACGTTCATCAATTACGAATCGCAAAATTAACTATTTTCGACACCATCTCCTTTTGTATAGATCAGCGGTTCTCAACCTTTTTTTGTCCGCGTACCCCTTGGCAATATTTTCCAAATTAATTGTACCCCCTGGCTTCTAATGTCCTTGCAGAGTGGGAGAAAGTGGTGGTGGATCACGTTGTGGTAGTCTAGTCCAGGTTTCAAATTGGACTATAGTTTGTTGTATTGCTACAGTCATGTTTTGAGAGCAGGTTTGAACAACAACTGAAGTATTATAAAAAAAAACATTGCTTTGTCCGCCATTACTGATTTTTCTTTCGCGTACCCCCTGAAGGCTCTCGCGTACCCCTAGGGGTACGCGTACCCCAGGTTAAGAACCGCTGGTATAGATCCTCAAACTTTTCCGCAACGCTTTGCCAGACAGACACCTTCCTCGCTCCCTTCTGCTCATGGACGTTCCTTTACGACTTTTTGGCTTTAGATAAGTGATATTTTAAAGAGAAAAAATCTACTATATACAATCGAGTCAAAACAAGAGAAGCTACAAGAAAAGTTTATGCAGCAGTGTTGCCAGATTACGCATGTTTAGTTGTTTCTTTTTCATATTCGTTTGTTTTACGAGAAAATTGAAATATTTTTTTTATTTCATTATTTCATTTGTTTTTAATTTTTTTATTTTTTTTTATCATTAGCTTTTACAAAACTTTTGCATGTTTTTTATCTTTTTGCTTATTTTTGTTGTTTATTTTTAATTTTTTTTTCAATTTTTTTTTCTTTGTTTTTTAATACTTTTATAAATTTTTTTAATACAATTTTATTTTCATTTGTTTGTAATTTTATTATTTTTTTTAATATTATTTATTTTATAAAACAGTTAGGGAACGTTCATGATTCATCGAAAAAATTACTTTTTACCAGGGGGTACAATTGGGGAAAAAGAAAAAGGTTGAGAACCGCTAGTATAGATCGATAACGGCGCCGGCTACGTTCTTACGATCGGTTCGGAAAAAAAAGAATGAAGTGTTAGAATAGTTGTTGTCAGAGACCGAGTTTACCTTTGCATCTCTAACGACTATTACGGAATAGGAGGTTACTTTGTCACCTTGGTAAGTGACAGATTTTTATGCCTTTTACCCTTCCATCTACACGCCTATATACGGACTCCACTGCTCTTCTTTACCGAGCCTCGTCAGTAACCAAATATCGGCAATCAGAATTGCCTGAAGAGGGGTGCTCATTCAACTGTGTGTCGGGTCTGCTTTTTTTTTTGGAATTTAGTGTGAGGGAAAGATCAAAGTAAGGTGATGGGAGAGAGCCTGAGAATAAACCAATGCGTAAAAGTCCCTCTGACATCGAACGGTCTGATTCTACAATGATTCGAACTCAGGACCAAACGCATCTCAAAGCGGACTTAGTAACGTCGAGATTACGAGCTACCCTATGAGCCTATTTAAGAGCTGATTCAGGCTGACGAAAAAAATTTTAAAATTGTATATCGTAATTTTCCCTGACATTCCCTAAAATATAAAATTATTTCACTGATATTTTTAAGCACTTAGTACACATAATGCGCAACTTGGATGGACTCAGCTTCGACTCCACTAAGACATTTTTTCCTCCATGATCAAGTTTCAGGGCATTTTTTTCAATTGCAATATTTTTTAGAATGCACAGCAGTGATGATTCTAGCAGCCATTTCCAATTGAAAAAGCTCATGCTGATCACCTTTTCAAATGCATTCGAAAACGAAGTTATTTTGGATTTTAGTTTGGAAAAGTTCAACTATTTAAGTAAGCGCGCATTTTTCTTAAGTTATTCCTGATTCTCCAAAACCGTTTGATTCTTCCAGAAACCATAGATTCAAAGAAAGAAGGAGAGGTTCAAAAGCTTTCTCTTCTCGAAAAAAGTACCCGTGTAAAATTCCAGCTTTATCGGACTCCGGGATGTGGAGCCTCAAAGCGGTCAAATTTTCACTTTTATGGCAGATGAAAAAATGTACAATAATTGTCGAAACCGATTGTCTTAGCAATGGATAAAACTTCGATCTGGTTCTACCTCAAAACAAAAGAATTAAATCGATTGAAGCAATCGAAACACTAGATCACGACGTTCCACACATTTCTAAGACATTTTGCATAATTCTTTTTTCGATACCAAAACTTTTTTTCCATCGGTCAAAAAGGAAGAATTGGCTGGTTAGAAGAATTGCAATAACAAAGGCTGACTTTTTTAGACATTTGCCAACGATTTGTAATACACCCGTTTTTTTTTTTTTTTTGCACAAGCGATGCGTCCCGTGTAAGAAAACCATGCAAAAAACTATTTTATTACGTTTTATTATGTGATTTGAGTAAACAAAAGATCCTGCAAAATTAAAATCCGGTGTACATAATTCCCCGTGTGGAAAAAATAACGACCGCTAGTCTGTTGCTGGGTTGATTTTATCAAACAAATTGTATTGAAACCTTAGCTACTGAAACTCCGGAGAGAAACAATTTTCTTTCACGGTTTTTTTTCTTGTTCTTCTGTAGCTTTTTAGTTCTTGCCTTCAAAAACTATATCGTGGTTCTTTTTTTTGTTGCCATCTCGCTCATCTCCTTGCCATGCAGTCGTCGTTGTTTCTCCCACGAGAAACAAGGTGTTTAGTATCTGCACTTTGTTATGGCGAAGAAATTACGGAAAAACATACTATATTAGACTATATAACAGAAAGTTGTTTCGAATGTCTGTCTGTCTGTTTGTTGGAATTCCAGGGTGGTAAAAACCTGGAAAATCAGGGAATGTCAAAAACTTCATTTTTCAATCAAGGAAATCAGGAAATATTAGATAGAACAGAAAAATATTCGGGGAAATTTTATTCGACCGGCACGCGATTTTATAAACGACTCTTTAGCGCAAAAACTGTTTTTTGTAGCAGCTGATTCGGGACCTCTACGGTTCGGCTTCATATCCGATTGAATACTTTTTTCACTGGAATTGCAGAGATACGTTCATCTACGCTGCACTTTTTTGAGCCGAATGCTGAAAGATATCAGGGAATTTAACGTTATATTTCAAGGAATATCAGAGAAAAATCAGGGTATTTTTTTGATAACTTTTTCGCCACCCTGGAATTTAATTTTGTTACTATGCCTGGCTCTTAAAGAAGCTGTTGCACGATTCGACTAGAGTGGAAATTTTTCGAGAAGACAAATCTTTTGAAACCTGCCGGTAAGGGAACATCCATAAATGACGTAGCTTTTTAAGGTTTTTTTTTGCTACGTAGCTTGGCTTTACTTCCAACCTCCCCCTCGTCACATTTCGTCTCAAAACTGCAAACCCCCCCCCCCCTCCCCCTTCGGATGCTACGTCATTTATGCATGTTCCCTAAACAAAATTTGGAAAGCCGATTTCCATTGGCATAAACAACCGTCCGAAGGTTGCTCTTTAATTGATCATTGACTGAACTACAAAATGGTTTATTAAGATAGCACGTGCGTTGCACGGTAAGCTGTATCGCTAATGATTGTAGGAAATATATAATCTCCAGCTCTCATACCCCGCAACGCAACTTATATTGAAAGTGAGTGATGTAAGCGTTTTATTACATGATAGCCACAGATGTTGATTACTCTCTCTTTTTCAACCCGCTTCCCTCTTCAGCATTTTCAAAATTCACAATTTTTTGTCAAACCCCCTTCCCCCAGAAGAAATTTCTAGCTACACCACTGCCTTTTATTTGTAACTGCCCAAGGAGCAACATATTTGAAACTTTTTTAGGGCATTTAGGGCAACAGATCAATTTTTCTGGTCGAAATGATGAGCCCATACAGGAGAAAAACCAAAGATGGATGCATTCTCTGGTCAAAGAAATTTCCGAAGAGTCAGACCAGAATCTTCAGAATAAATCCCTGTTTTAGTCCTTCGACACCGAATGGTCTGATTTTAATAGAATTTGAGCCCACGGTCAACCGCTTTTTAGAGCGCACTCTGTAGTATTCGACGCAGCTCCACAAATTTTTGTTGTTGTTTGATTCTTTGAAACATCGAAGATTGCAATCCCGTGTCTCGATGAGGCAAACAATTTTTTTTCTGAGCCTAACTTTTCTACCTTCTGTTGACATTCATCTTTCGTACCCTTGTAAAACTACATACATTTACATAACTTGAAGATTGCTCAATGCTGATTAGAAGTTTCAAGAACGCTTCTCCACAGATATTTAGAACCAGGTAAATTAATAGGCTAAAGGTAGACCACTTAACTGAATTCAACATCATGAAAAGTGTTGAATAGATGTGAAGCTTGATGAAGTCATAAACTCTAAGATACTCGCAACCAGGTTTCCATCGACAAAGTACGGTCCTTGTTCAGTCTTTTTCTACTCGTTATAATGAGTAATTCAGGTGAATCAGTAATACCTCTGTTGACGGTTCACTTGTATTAGTAAAAAAATCTTGCAAGTAACGTCTCATGTAAGTGTTGTATAATTTCATGTACAAACGTGAAATGATGACCTTTAAACCGACCATTTCTGCAGGAATGGGCTGCCATCTTGAAAACAGTTTCATTGTCGCCATTCGTGTAGTTGAGCATTCGAAAAATGTTATGTTAAAGATATCATTTGAGTGAAGTTTAAAATATTTTTTATATAAATACAATGTAGTAAACTATATTATGCTGCGCCTGAAAATCTTACTTCACATTTTCAATACTATCATAGAACAAAAGGTTAGTTGAGAAGTGTTTAATATTCTATCCAAAGCGCAGTGAAAATCATTAAACTGTTTTATAGATTTGAAAAAAATAGACAAAAGTCTACTCCACACAAAAATATTATACGACAATCTCGATAAACCAAAACAAAAAACTTTTAAGTTATAAAATTAACTCGAAACAACCCAAAAGCACATTAATGGCTCATTACTGGAGCACCTTCCTGCTACAAGCGATGCTGCCACCGAGGGCAAAATCGATAGAGGCGAGAATGGCTGCTGTGCGCTAAAGTCAATATGAATCGCTCCGTTAATTAACTCCCCCCTCGGCTAGATTTCTGCTTTGACGAGTGTAAACAATCCGTCAAGCCGAGAATCAACAAACACCGCCCAGATACTAACCGACTCTAACGAGTAATTCCAAATTTTGAGGCACTGTTTAGACACGTTCCAGCCGGAGAAATGTTGATGATGTCGGAACAAACACTGAAAACAGGACTCCCGAATGCATTCAGCACATATGCTGCCACATAAATGCACACCACTTCGGAACGGATTCCGTTGTTTGTTGCAACTGGAAAAAAAAATCAATCACCGTTGCTACCGATTCGCACTTGACAAATCCGGTATTCCACTTCCAATTTCGCCCGGCTGCCTTCGTTTCGATTCTTCGCTCTTTCCGCTATGTTTCGCTTTCCTATAGATTTTTCATTTCTCCTTCGAACACTTCCTTTTCGGGTCGATAGAGCACAAAACACTTCTGCTGATGTATTATCTTCTTCTTTTTCTTTCCGCTTTTATCAATTATCACACAGCTCCGTCGTCATTAATGCTTTCTTTATTTGTTGGTTTACTTTTATTCCTCACTTTTTAATCACTTAGCACACTTTTTTTCACCTCTCTCTCTCTCTCTTGATTCGGTTGATACGGAAATTTGTTGCACTGCTCATTCACTACGTCGAAGCTGACGGTACTGACCAGGTTTTTTTTCAATGCATCGAATTTCTAGTGAAACGGGGGCTCATTTTCTTAATGACCACGGTAATTATTATCCGGTAAAATCGAAGGGAAACTTTGCTAAAGCTCTTTCTCCACGCTTCTAAGTTGACACTTGCGTACACGAATGTAGAAACAAAACCTCGCGTTCACTTCACTCTTTGGGATGATCGAGAACACAGTATGTGCACGGTAAGCTTATCAGGAAACCACAATCCATTTGCTGATAACATTGGTGAGTTATAGTCACTTTTTCGCTCTTCTTTTTATTTAACTTTTACGATCGCAAAGTTGTGTGTTCTTCTACTTGGTGACAGAGGGAAATCTTATCTGGAAGTTCTTCATCCCCGATAGCAGTCTTTCTTTGCGTTTCAAACTTTCACGACTTGCAGCGGGCCAGATGTTTATTTAGCTAATTCAATTCTGTTATGAAACATGTTCAGTGCATCAATAAATAAAACATGGGTTTATCACTTTTCTCAACATTATTCGATAATTTATAACCGTTGTAACAGGTAATCATGAACACCTTTTCTGCTTAACACATTTCGCACGATTTTCCCCTTTTGCATGGAGAGGAGGGTAATACGAAACGCACTTTTCTGTGCTGCTCTTTATTCGCACATTTCTCTTTCTCCGCCTTTTTTTGCTTCCTCTTTCATTCCTTCACTCACTGGCTTGATTCAACAGCACATTCCGCTACACCAGCAGCGGTAAATTCTCGAAAGCCTTCCTCCGGAACAAGTTGCATTCGATCATTTGTTCGTGCGTTGCACAATCCTTGAAAGCGTATATTCCGGCTGTTGCTTCTGCTGACGTTGTTTTCGTTGTTACTGCATATGTCGTCGTCTTCGCTTTTGCTGGTGCTGCTGTTGCTGTTGCCACATAATCTCATACCTTTACACAAAAAGTACCACTTGCGCACACAGGCTCAATGTCGTCCGCGCGCTGACCAGACTCGTTTTCTGGGGGTCTTCGTGACGCGCGCGAGTTGCCTGGTATCTTGCTTGGGTCGAGCACTACACACAACTAGTGCTGGCCACTACAAGAACAAGTTTGAAAATATTTTTCGCTTCTTTTCTACCACAAAACTACTGCTGTTGCTGCCGTTGCTGTTTTTTGCTGCTTCTTTTCTGGCTGCTCAAAGAGCGAAGAACTACTCTCAAATTATTACGGAAAATCACTTCCACCAATAATAACAATTAAAGATATTTATTTTCTGTTTTGGATAAATAACGATTTAGATTGTCACTATTCGGAACGCTCAAAGGGCGACGAATCACGCTCGGACGTGCCGGAACCGATGACACTACGGGTGCCTGGTCTCCGCGCAGAGACGACGACATTCGGAGATTTTAGACCGCAGGACATACTTTGCAGCGACGGACTTTGGACACGAAACGTGAAACACTGATTGTAATAAGGTACGTGTGCACACACACAGGCTGGCGCACGCACGCACGTACGGCCAGACAGTAACGCGAAGCGGGGTACACCGGTTTACCCTGGTGGTAATGTCGTCCGGACCGACCGACCGATTCACATGACGTACGAACTCAAACTGAGCCGCAGTCGGAGCTCAGCACAAAGATGGTTGCGTGCGACCGTCACGGCGCAAGAAGAGCAGATACCGTGATACTGTTTGGTGGGTACACGCGAGAGAAACCCCGGAGAGCGCAATGAACTCAGCAGCACTGAGCGACCGCGACCGGATCTCACCAGAGCGCAGTGTATGTGGACACACCAACTGTGTGCAGCTCGGAAGTTGTTGGATAGGGTTGGCAGATAAACGGTTTTGAAGGTCTGCCCACCTAGACCTACTTTTCCAAGACCTTGTTTGGGCAGGACAGAGAATTTCAACGGTTGGATACCAAAACAGGCGGAAAACGGCTGCTATGGGGCTAGGGTTCTGAGGTTTCAACGCACCAAAGGAACTGTGGACTGGGTGGAATTGTGAAACAGTGTGGTTCGCTATTTTGGTGTGCCAAAACAGGCATTATGATTCAACCGGAGGTAGTGAGATGATTGAGCAATACAAGTGGATGCAAAACGTTCCGAGTAAGCAGAAATAAGACCATATACATCGGTTTCGAAGTCACCTGACGCACAACGAAGGTTAGACTCGTGATTGATACTTTGCATGGTTCAGACTTTTAGTCATAATTCATGCGCTGTGGAAAACAGTAACTAAACTGTCAAACTTGTGGAACAACGTTGTGACCAGGACAAATATTAAACCTTCACTAATTTTAAGCAATATAAATTCATAGTATTAAGTGTTATGCCTGCATTTTGGACGATTTTTAACAGTTAGGGTATTAGGTTTTCTGTAGTAGGCCAGCGGATTTTCAATTTAAAATTCCCGGGTTTTTTTCCGGTTAATAATTAATATTTTCCCGGGTTTAATAATGCACAAATAAAATAAGTTGAACAATGTTAATTCACTCTTTTATTATAAAACTGGAAAGGAGAAATAAAGAGGTAAATCAGCTGCTGATGATGTTTCGACTTTTTATGGCTAAGGAATGCAAATCTTGACCGAGGTATCACACTAGACACAAAGGGCACACTTCGAGCTTTTCGGAAGCGCTGAAAACCATGGAAAGTGCTCCATAAAACGTGTAGCCAATGCACAGTGGTCCAAAAATGCAAAAAGTGGAACTTATTTCCATATCGCCTTTTACCCTCATCTTAACTTAATGGTGTCTTCTAAACAATTATATGAAAAATTCACTATATTAAAATTAAAAAAAATTTCAGAGATAGAGTAATGGTTCATTTGGCAAAGTTGTAGAAACTTTAAAAGTATGAAACTCTTCATTGGGTACAAAGTTATGAAGTACAGTCTGACCTCGATATAAGGCAACCTCGATATAACGTAACTCGATATAACGTAACTTTTACCTCGATATAACGTAACTTTTTAAAATGAATTGAAATTGAAAATAAATGATACAGCAACTGTTTTTGGGGTATAAATTGCTTCAAAAAAATGTTAGCAATAAGTTTAAAAATTAATGAAACTAATGCGAAAATTGTCCTAAATGGGCATAAGAAAGGTTTACAAATACTAATAGATGTTGGAAAATAGGTTTTCACGCATCCTTCAGTAACAATTCACAGTCTTGCATCAATTAGAAAAAAATAATTTTTTTTTGCTTGTTGAAATTTTCTCTAAATGGGCATAAGAAAGGGTAAAAAATACTGATAGGTGATGGGAAATTGGTTTTCGCGCATCTTTGAGTAACCATCAACAGTCATGCATCAATTGAAAAAAAAAATTTCGCTTGTTGAAAACTGTCCTAAATGCGCATAAGAATGGTTTAAAATTACTGATAGGTGATGGGAAATAGGTTTACACGCATCTTTGAGTAATCTGTGTATCAATTGAAGAAAAAAAATTTTTTTTGCTTCTGAAAATATTCCTAAATGGGCATAAGCAAGGTTTAAAAATACTGATAGGTGATAGAAAATGGGTTTTCGCGCATATATGAGTAATCATCAACATTCTTGCATAAATTAAAAAAATTGTTTTGCTTCGATATAACGTAACGAAAATAAAAATAAAGTTGCCTTATATCGAGGTATGACTGTATATTAAATGAAAGTTACTCGAAATTTAGTACTTTGTACGTAACTTTTGTCAGTTATATTTTACACGAAAACGTTGTTCGGGGAATTTATTGGTGCACATAAAATACACATTTTTGCCAAAGACCATATTTTCTTTGTTTCTTACAAAGCTATAGCATATTTTAGCTTATTTTTCCGATAACTTTAAGAATGTATATGCAAGAGCTGAATGACCCCTCAGGTTAAAGGCTCTATAATAAAAATCAATCAATCAATCAATAAGAATGTATGGGGTGAAAAGAGACGAATGGAATCATGATGCCAATACTTTTGCTTAACGTTTAGCTCAAGTACTACAAACTGCTATACGTTCCATTTGTTCCAATCCACCCCTATAAGAATACGGCTAGCATATGTAATAGTAGATTTTCATATTTAACCAACACTAACTTTTTTGTGTTAAGAGATAAAGAAACGGTTTGTTTGGCGATGGTCTAGAACTTGTGAAGACATAAAACTTTGCCCATAAAACAAAATTCCTATCTTTATTGGATACAGAGTTACAGAGTATTTTATATGAAAGTAACATAAAATTTAGTTCTTTTTACTTAACTTTTGTTAGTTGCATTTTACAAAAAAAAAACGTTGCTCTGAAGAAGCATTGGGGCATACAAAACACACATTTTTGTCGAAGAACACACATCTGTAGGACTTTTCCTTACAAAGGTATAGCATATTTTAACCTACCTTTTCGATCACTCTAAGAGCGTATAGGGTAACTAGGGGCGAATGGAATCATGATGTCAGACTTCTCCTCAAAATTTAACTCTAGTACTACAAACTGCTGGAGGTTCCATTTGTCTCAATCGACACTTTTTTTCACTTCCTACATATTCTTAAAGTTATCGAAAAAAATGCTAAAATATGCTGTAACTTTGTAAGGAAAAGTCCTAAAGATGTGAAGTCTTCAAAAAAAACGTGTATTTTGTATGCCCCAATGCTTTCTTAGGACAACGTTTTCTTGTAAAATGCAACTAACAAAAGTAAGGTACAAAAAATAAATTTCAGGTATCTTTCCTGTCAAATACTCGGTAACTCTTCATCTAATGAAGATAGGAATTTTAGGAAGATAGGAACCAAATGGAACCTACAGCAGTTTGTAGTTGAGCTAAACGTTAAGAAAAAGTATTGACATCATGATTCCACTTGCTCCTTTTTACTCTATACGTTATTATAGTTTTCGGAAAAATAAGTTAAAATATGCTATAACTTTGTAAGGAAAAGTCCTGGAGGAATGTGGCCTTTAGCAAAAATGCGTGTTCTATGTGCCCCTACAATTTTTCCGAACAACGTTTTCGTGTGAAACGCAACTATCAAAAGTTTAGCGTATAAATACTAAATTTTTAGTACTTTCCATATAATATTCTTCAAAACTTTGTACCCAATGAAGATAGAATTTCAACGAAGTTTCATATTTTCAAAGCTTCTACAATTTTACCTGTTCGATTTGAAGCTGGATAGCAGCGCATTTAGTTCCTTGATAGACAGAGGCGTCTCGTCCACCTGTTCAACCTGTTCATAGGACAGGTAGACAATCTCAGAAAAAAAGTGATTTTTTCACATTTGTAGAGTGGATGAAAAATCATCGAAGGTAATTTATTTGTAATTTTAATGTTATCCCGAACATCCTTATTTTATTTTCTACATAGTGGAAATTTATGCACCATGAAGAATGTAACCTGATGGGCTACACTTCAGACTACGCCATACAACTCACACGCAACGCAACCCAGACGCAATAATGACTAGGGGAAGGGGTGATAAAATGGACACCCTAAGCCATTTTCCAATTTCCTCCACAGTTTAATACTACAACTATGAGTGGATAGCGCACATTAACTGAGCCACTAATGGTTAATACAAAAAATAAGAAGCAGTATTCAAATATAGTATTTTTCGTAGTTTTCATGAGCATTTTCGAAAGCAGTTTTTTGGGGGTAAAATGGACACGTGTTGGTAAAATGAACATATGGAGGTGGTAATATGAGCACCTTGGGCGTGAACAATAATTATCCCTTCACAGATAGTAAAATGTTGTTCCATAGCACTTGATACACTTATGCATTCACCAACAGTTCAATTTTCATCGTTTGTCGTAGAATTAATAACAATATATGACCATATCCGCAAGAAACTGAGAAATGGCGGAAGTTTTTTTTATGGACATTCCGCATTCAACGGTACGATTAGCCGCAGTCATCTGTTCATCGGTCCGAGTTTACCTTTGCGTTTTCCGATATAAACACGAAGCATCTAGATTTTTCAATGGAAATTAACACATTTTTTTCCCCATCACCATGGGCTGTCCATTTTACCCGCACATACATATTATTGAAAATACCTAAATATATCGAGAAAATCATTTAAACAATTACTAACCTTTGATGATTTCTGTTGGTTAGTAGTCTGAGTATAGATATTTGCAGAAAAATCGTTATAAAATACTGTTTTACACTAGAAAAAACCTTATTTTTTGTAGGCCAAAAATAACATCACCACCACGAATGTACACGTGTTTTTTCGCATACTTTGTCTCAAAAAACTTCTAGTGCCTCTAAGGTAAGATGCCAAAGAAGTTTGTGCTATTTTTCAACGTAATAGTCGAGATTTAAATGGGTGTCCATTTTGGAACCCCTGTCCATTATACCCACAGTTCCCCTACCGTTTGTTCAGACCTTTCACCTGAACTAACCGTCGTTCAATACTTCTCTGCACCTTCAAGTGCGGCAGGGTAGACGTAGTCATTTATACTCACCACTACTAATGCGACGCCTCGCGTAAAAATGACATTTTTGGTTCAAACTTTCTGCTGAACAAAACCGATGTCCGCGAGAGAAAACATTCATTACACACCACCTCTCTTTAGTGTCTGGTACTCTGTTTCGTTATGCCTTTCTGTTTCTATTCTCGACGTCATTGAAATTTCGAGAGAGACCACGTGGCCGCGAGAGTTCGCAGATTCATCTTCAGAGCTTTCGTAGTGCAAATGAAAACGAGCAAATTCATTAATTATTTCTGTCAATGTGGTGGAATTCTTCCGTCGATGTATAGTTTCATTCAAACCTCTACACCCATTTTGTTCATTCTAAAACTTGAACCTCGCAGAGTATACGTTTGTCTTCTCAAACGCTTTAGCATTGAACTAAGATTTGGTAAACAAAGATAGGTTTTTTACTCATGCGAAAAGTTTAGAGGCAAAAAGATCATAAACATAATTTTAATTATCGTTGGACAAAACCTGAATGATACTGACATTGCATATCACAACGCCATCCGTCGAGCGAACATTTCTTGTTCTTGGACGGATCAAGAGTTATTTACGACTGAAACCGATCATTGAGAATCATGATGTGATAAATGTGGATAAAGATTTCCTCTATGAAATGATGCAGATATCATTATTCTACGAGAAAATTATCTGAAAACTCGCGGTCATAATAGACCGTAGAATTTCTTTGCCAAATAGATAAATGTAGAAAGATAAAAGTTTTCGAAACTGTTATCACGATACTGTTGCTGACTGAACAGGTAGCCCACTTGGTCACGCGTCGCCTCTGTTGATAGAAGACTGACGGTACAGCAAAGAGACGTAATTTTCCATGAAGCTCTAGCTTGGCCAGGTCATTAATAAATAGCAAAAAAAAAAAGAATTGCCCCAAGTTACTACCTTGGGGCACACCAATCGACACAGCTCCGAGAGAGCTTTTGAAGTACCCACTTGATACGAACTGGAATCTGTTAAAGGGATAGCTCCTAATTAGTGATTTGGCTATTCCCCTTATTCCATAAGCTTCCAGTTTATCAACGAGCATTTCGTGATTTATTGTATCGAATTTGGATAGAAGAATTTTTAAAATAACTAACGCATTTTCGACCTCGAATAGAGATAAATTTTCGTTAGTTCCAGCCAATTCAAAATTTATTTAAGAATAATTTTTTGCATCTTTAAACCTATTTATTACCCATTTCCTGGTATCCAAATGCATATTTTGTTATTTACGTAAATAATTGAAGATCGCTTTCACTTTTCTAGACTCAGTGTTGGATTTTTTTTTATACTGATGTTGCTATTCTTTCACAGGCGGCTGCTTTACTACTTAAAAAAGAATTTAACTCTCCGTCCTCAACGAGAAACCTGTTCTCTGACCCCGCTTTCCTGATTTCAGAATTTTTAACGAAATTTTAATTACAGTAATTTGAAACCTAAAAAAATATAGCTTTAAAAAACTTTTGCTACATTTGCTGCATTTTTGTTAGTGCTGACCTCAAATTAAATTCCGATTTTTGAAAAATTTTCATGGAGATCTTTAACAAAATTTGAGTACGCTAAAGTCGCTTTTTACGCGGGGGATACGTGCCACGTAAAAAAAACGCGTAAATTCTGGAATCCGCGTAAGAATAACAATACCTCGAAAATTTCGGAATCTGCGGAAATTGCGTAAAAAAAAACCGCGTAAATTCCGGAATCCGCGTAAAAAAACGCGTAAATTCCAAAATCCGCGTAAGAAAAACGCGTAAAAAGCAGTAAGGTATATTTTTTATTTTCATACTTTATTTCACGGCAATTATGAGCTGAATTCTAAAAAATAGTGTGCCTTTCTCTCAATCAAAAAAAAAACCAATTTCTAGTTGAATTTTGCTGTTTTTTTTACAAAAAATGGTTGGTATTATTTTTTTTCAAACTTAGGTCAATTTTACAGTTAAACTAACGTTCCAGATTTCCAGGTGCATTTTGTGTGATTTTATTCCCAATGTCCCTTACAATTTTTTTTTGTTTTTATTAACAAAAAGTTTTTTTTTGTTTTGAAGGAGTAATCAAGCAATTAAACATATAATTTTGAGACAGGTTCCGATTCTAAAGCCTTCAGAATATTATTTCATAAATGTTAAACTTAATTCAAATTAATTTAACAATTATTTTCCGTCGATCTAGTTCCGCCACTGTTGTACCAATAACCGACACTTGGGGAGGCGACTCCACACAGAACTTAACGGACCGGCGCACCAAAATTTGCTCTTCAGAAAATCTGTACCGGCTAGGATTGAGTCTAGACCAGTTTAGGTTCATTGTGAGTGGATCACACCACTCCATAACCATCGACACCTGCATTGGCATTGGGATTATTCCACCATCTTACCCCGAGGCCAACTGGGAAGCTCCTGAAACCTTACAATGATGTGAGACAGCAGAAAATTTATAAACACGTTGAACTAACAATATATAACTAATATTACCAAGTATGTACTGAACCAAAATAGCACTGGTCGACAAAATGAAAAATAGTGCACTTCAAAATCTTAAACCGGAAAAACTAAAAGATTATAGCTATTCAAGTATTCCTATTAATTTTGGTGCCACTTACATGAGAGTTTGCATAGTAATTGCTCGCCGGGTTCGTCGCTTCAACGTTATGTTTACGAGAAAATTCATTTAAGCCTCTGAAAAAAAAAGTTAGTGGCTAGACCAAAATTCACTGGAATGGATGAATAGCTATAATCTTCCATTTTTTTTTGTGTTTGAGGTTTTGGAGTGCACCTGTGTTGACCAGTGTTATTGGATCATCATATAATTGTTACCCGTCTGTTTCTAGCTTATTTCGTTTCATTCTCTGTTCAGCAGGCTGATTGGTGATATACAATGATGAGGTTTAGACCAACAGACTGTAAAAACGTTACTGGAGCCACACACAAATGTTTTAATTTATTGATTTGAGCTTAATTAAAGCCAACTCACAATAAGATTTCTGTTGGTACACTACTGAAATCGAGACTACACAATGTAGTATCGATTTCAGCATACCAAAAGAAGGCTGCTGGGACTACGCACAAATTGTGTGGTTTACTTGCAAGCAGTCTTGACATGCTCATCCTGCGCAACAAAGAGACTTATACCATTTGCTCAAAACACCAAAGCATGTTGAAGTAAAACGGATTAGTTGAATTTTTTTGGTGCGCATTTGAAAACTACGCAACATTGGAAAGTTTTGACGTAAGACTACGTCTTTGTTTCCTATGCTAGATTACATTTTGTAAAATTGAAAATGTAAATGTTGCGTCAGATTTAAAACGATTATAGCAAGCGAACGATTCAATGCATCTTAGTCATTTATGTGTCGATGGATACATAAATTGTGTGACAATTGTTTAATATAATGTTTAACATTGTTGCATCACTGTTTAATGGTGAAAGGTGAAAAGTTCCAAGGTCAAGCTTTCCCATACATTCCCCTCGCTAATGCCTTGCTTCCCGTGCACGGACAACAATAACATGGGCGGAATAAATTCCACTGCCTACATATTCTGACTCAACTTGCTATGCTCAACCCGATACAAAAGACAGCGTGTAGAAAATTCAACTTCATTCTTGTTCGTCACACGGTAGCGAGGTGAGTATGGCTGTTGGGATACGCGGCGAGAGCTGCGTACGAGACAACTTCTAGGCACTGCGGATCACCTTAACTTTATTTTGCATACGACAGCAACATGTACCATCGTATGCTGCAGGATATTTTGCTGGCACAGCTACCGGCGGGCAGAGCGGAGAGCAAATTTATTATGTGCGGCCAAGCAGAATATTCGATGCTACCGGTGGTGCGATCATCAGCGTTCTGTAGCACACATTTCTATTTGAAAATTATGGAATCAGTTTTTTCAGAACTATGAATGCTTGAAGATAAAAATTATGAGAGTTTTCGCAACTACTACTAATGTGTAATTCTCATGTATTTCTTAATAATCATTTTTACAATAACTACCAGGGTAATTTTCGCATCAGAAAAGCACAAATTTTCTTTTGGTGCTCATGACAATAATTCAGTAGTATTGAAAGTGTTTTGTTTCGTTTCTCTTTTTCGAATCTGCGTGGCTCCGCCTTCATTGCAAAAATCTACGCTCGATACTCGAGCTCGATTCAAAAGACTGCGTGTAGAAAATTCAACTTCATTCTTGTTCTTAACACGATAGCAAATGGAGCCCTTATACCTGCGTTAGATACACGGTGTGTAAAAGGCGTAGAGAAATATGTTAAACAAGAGTTAAAATCAATACAGTAATCACCCGATTATATCTGTAACCGATTTTATCTGCCCCCGATTTTATCTGCCCCCGATTTTATCACATTTTTCACCCGATTTAATCATCATAAAACATTTCATTGAAAAAATGTCAGGGTGAACTGATTTTCTATTACGCTGCGATATTTAAGATATTTTTCATAGTTCTGTGTATCATTCTGGATGCAGTTTACATTAAAAATTCAACCGATGCACAATGTTACATTTAGCTGTTATCGTGCGAATAATTGAATAGTGATACAAATGTTTATTATAACCGTATAATATGTTCGGAGAAGTTTCAAAATATTGAAAAACGCATCTTTTGATGTAGAAAGCTGGGTGATCAATCCTCCTAAAAGTGAGATAGAGTATTTACTTTTTCATCAGATAAAGATAGACGCTTGGTGTCTTAGGCAAAGTATTAGGTGATCTCAAAACAAGAAATTTTACAGAAGACATTATGTTCCTATCTCTTACATATTGCAAGCAACATAAAGTTTTCTATGAGAAGGCATTAAAAATCGTTATTTACATTTTAAAATTTTTCTGGTTGCAATATGTGAGAGATATCAGCATGCTGTCTTCGGCAAAGTTCAGTGTTGTGATAACATCTAATATTTTGCTTATGGTACTGCGCTACAAAAAAGCAAGTAATTCATTTTACCAATTCAAACGAATAAAAAACTTAATTGTAATTTATTTGCAACTTTACATCGATTTTTTTAGGTTTTTTATTTTTTTAGGTTTGTTCAGAAAAGTTTTAGGCAACTGAATTATCTATCTAAAAAAATGTTTTAAAAAAATAGTGATTATCGATTTTTTATAGTCACTTTTTGTTTTTGAAATTTTTTTTCAGTACAGGATCTCAAATTGAATTTTTTAAATATTTTTTATAAAAGCTCAGACAGTTTTCTCAAATTCATCCTTTGACAACTTTTCTCTATCTTTTGTCATTATTCAGATATATCGATTTATAAAAAAACAACTGCAGCTTTTTTCATATGTTTGTACAGATAAATTTAAAAAAAAAATTAAAATCACTGATTTTACGTATTTAGTTATTGATTTAAAATCTTCAATAAAAAAAATAAAATTTTAAAAATTTCCCGGTTTTATCACTTTCCCTATTTTATCACGCCAAAAATCATCAGGGTGAGATATAATCGGGTGACCACTTATTTATATTTGTCGTACGTCACCGTTTCATACAACCCCTAGGGCTGTATACCTTGTAGTATTTATTATATCGAAAAAATTATATGATCAAGGAACATTGCTTGGTATCGAAAAAAGGATGCTTTTGTGTTTATTTGAGTGATTCATACTCTCTACTAGAAGGCCATTGGACCATACTGGAAGTATATATTTTTATCCTAGACTCTATAAAACTAGAACTGACCCTGTGAACCACCGCACTCTGAGATCAATAGGAAGTTTTTAATTTTTAAAATTTATTGTTGTTTTCGAAAAACATCTGAAATAGCCTATCGTATAGCATTGATGTAAGGCTCTGCGCTATGCCCACTGAGTTTTTGTATCATCACACAACTCTGGCTCACCGGATGATTTCATGTTACACGATATTTTCGCGCAAAGGCATCGCTTCATTAGAATGTGCATTTTTTGCCCATGACAGTGCCCACTTCGAAAGTGATATAATGCAATTTATGTTTTTTTTTAACTATCCCGTCGGGATGCGGTATAATTTTCCAAATCTGTATCATATTTCCAGTTCGCTTATTTTTCGCTCTCTCTACTTCACATACTGTCTGCTTGATGAACTTGCAATTTATGTGTTGATAAATGCACAAAGATACCCTCCCAGTTGGACTCGAGTTACAGTGCTGGCCTAACAAGCCAGTCGTCGTAAGTTTGAGTCTCGGCTCGGCTCGGAAGAGACTGTTAGTGTCAATAGGATCGTACCGCTAGATACGACAGGACAAGACTGCTTTGAAAAGTAATCATTTTCATTTTTAGAACTGAATTAAACTAACAAACAATAGAGATGTTTTTGGAGCCACCAAGAGATGCGTGTCGTTTGTCTAGTAAATTTCAAAAGTGTATTAAATTTTACGAATTGAAACCCGTTTAAAACAACAGTAAAGATGCTGTTATGGCCAGGTACAAGTGTGCATCGTTTGTATCATAAGATATGAAAATTATATGTAAAGTGATATTCGCATTTGCAACACCTAGTTGGCTTCGTTGCCAGTTTTATATAGCATCAGTTAATCACCATAATATTTCATAAATTTGATAATTTCAATGTTTTTTAATTCAGTTATTTGGTAACCTAAAAAATAAATAAATAAATAACTTCATAATTGAGTAGTTTAATACAGTATGCGGCAGGGAAAAATACGAAAATGTTCAAGCTTTAGTATTGGGTTAGGTTGTATTTCCCGGTTTGGTATTGGAATTCCCGGTTATTTGGTTATTGGTTTACAATGAAACAATTTGAATCTTAATGAGTCCGATTAGATTGTTATTGGATGACAAAATTACTGTGGCCGTTTTTTTTTTTCAAAAAAATCAGGTACTTCGCATTGAAAAAATATACAAATGTTCCATCGTTAAGTTGCCAACCCTAGCAGCTAGCATTCGAATTTCAATACGACTCAAGTGCGCTGTTGTTGTTATTGTATCTAATGCGTGCAAATTGGTGGCGACTAGCGAGGAGTAGTTTATCAGAGCGGCGGTGAACGAGAAGAACGAGCACTTATTTCCTCCACATATACACAATACCTGCTGACTGGTAGTAAACCGATACCTAACACCAACTGCCGATGAACACCGTCATACAGAGCTCAGCCAGTTTGTTTAGTGGCGTTGTAGTTAGTCTTAGTATTTTTAGCAGCGTGTATAATCAACAAAACCAAAAACATCAGCATTTTTTTGTTTCCATCACTGTGCTGTTGCCGTGAGTGAAACACCGCAGCAATGAGAAAGAGAGAGAAAGAAAAATATAGTGAGCGAACGAACCTCCCACCACCCAGCAACATCAGTCGCGGAACTCGACTACGATCAATCACCGATCTTGTTCCGTGGGGCTTTCTGAAGCGGAGGCACTCAGCCATGTTTTAAACCGCTTTCTCACGATTATGAGAACCACGGATCTCAAATAGTCTCTCAACGAACCTATACTGTACGGAGTAAATGGGCGCGCGTGTAGATGTTTCGCCGTGTTTTGATTGTGAAATTTCTAATAATGTCTTCACTTTCAGGTATTCGGTTTTGATTTCTGTACAACAGTGTTGTGCGGCTGTTCGGCAGCGGCTGTGTATAAATGATTCAAAATCTGAAGCGCTTACGGAGAGATGGTGTCCCCAAAAAAATGCTAATTGTTCGAGTAAACCCCGCATTTTAGCAGAGCAAAGCGTGGCTGGCTTTCCACGACTTACGTCAACCGCTCGGAAGGGGTTCTTATTTATAACTTTCAATCATGCGTTTCGACAGTGGTCCTAGATATATGTAAGCGACATTTGCGAACTTGAGTTGCACGACGGGAACATACACTGATACTGCTGCTGAACCAATGGCTGGCACTACAATCGAAGACTATGCATTCTATATTATGGTATGTTTTGTTGAGAAGGATCGATGACAACATGCAGATTGTGATGAAGGCAACCACCCAAACACTCACGAAGGTCTAATGGGGCGAGTAGCCGCCAGTATGTAGTCACCATCGTTGCTCTCTCCCTCTTTCTCTGTCTTATTCAACATGAGCAGCTTTCGGTCTCCATGCATCACATTGGACATGCGTCAAAATGCAAATTTCACTGCCCCTTTTCGTTCCGGCCGTTCGCTGCTGCTGCATGCATCACAAGCCGACCAGACCAGCAGAGTCTGAAAATGTGTGCGAGAGGTCGCAACAATCCACCACCACAGCGACAGCAGCGTAAAATCGGCGATCCAAGCCGGAGTTTGTTTTGATTGTTTTCGCGTGTTCTCGAAAATACGACTTCATCGCCGGGCACGGCTAATGCAAAACCCTGCTGCCACACTAGAATGCCATCATCTTGCCGGATCGAAAATCACTCAAACTCATGGTAATATTCCGGTATTTAGTAGGCGGTGTTGGCTCCGCAACGACTTTAGAACTCGACGAGAACAAGCGTCTAATGAGCCATTAACCCTTTCCCGCTCATGGTGACTCTAGAGCACCATGAATTGTATTGACCATATTTTGGCAGAAACTAGTTAGTTTTGACTTCTTTTTTCTACAAAATGTTGCATTTTTAATACACTTTTAACTTGGCATATCGAATGACAGCTTAATTCAACGTTTGGATTGTTATCAAGAAAACTGTAGAAGAAAGTCTGGATTTTTCGATAAAAAAATAATGTGTGTTTTTGACAACCGTTTTTATATAACAATAATCAATCGATTTCATAATAAAAATAAATTTTACGTAGATCTATTGTCTATTGAGTGTAACAATACACCAAATTAGCATTTTTCATTCTAATTCGCTTGTCCCATAAATTTGAATATGGTGCCTCAGAGCACCACTGGGCATACACAGAAGCCAAAAATTTACAACGTATTCTGGCTAAAAATATCCGTTACGATGGAATATCATATTGGCCAGCATTTAGAGATGCGCAGAGATGTTTCTAACGCAATCATCGTGATCACTTTACACTCTTTTGGTGTTCGAAGTGTAATGTTCGTCTTTGCATAATGAAAGCGAGATTTTTTTTCTTCATTTTCCATCATAAAAAATCAATCAAATGGTCGTAAACGTAGTCTTTTTTTCGCAAACTACATTGTTTCTCTTTTATTTTTATTAATTTTTAAATAACTGCTTTCAATAGTTAAATTTTACCAAAAAAAATTCAAAAATTTAATCATAATTCATCGACACACATAGCACCTAATTGAAAAGTTTTATTTTTCAAGTTTATTGGGAAATTACTGCAATAAACGGTTGCAAAACCTACACAAACACAAATTGGCGTAATCGGCGTAAAATCCGAATGGATTCGTAGTGATAACATTCATCACCTCCAGAGAATGTGAGTGAAACACACAAAAGAGTGGAAAACATCAAATACAAAATAGAAGCATACGAATAATTGTGGACTCAAAGATAAAAAAAGAAACTTCGCGAGAAATAACGAAGCGTAGCAAAAATATAAATATATGACACATTCTCTGCGAAGCTACACCAACAAACCAATTTTTGAAATGCATATTTCAGCAATGCGAATAATTTTCCTAGATTCTATAGTGTTTGAACCTTCCAAAAACGTAAATGTTAAATTTATAGTGTTTAAGAAACTGTAGAAAACTAATTGCAAAGTTCAAGTAAAATTAACAAAAAACAAGCGTTTTTGGTTACATATTTTTGAAATGGTTACAAATGATTAGGAGTATGTATTTATAATACAGTTTTTATGTTATATGACTGTGAAATAAGAGCTTTATTCGATGCCTAAAGGGTTTTGAAGTGAAATTTCAAATATGTTGATCTTAGGCCAATATGACAACAGGGGTAATTTAGCGTTGTAACGTCACGAAAAAAGTACAGTTTTTTACTTCATGGGAACTCCTTACATTTAATCAAAGTAATATTTTGTTTTTTCTTTATACTCAAAAATACCTTTAATTTGATACTAAATGATCGCATCTAGGTTGAATACAACTTGAGTTACAACCGGGTTTAGTTTGCGTTGTAACATCACGAAAGTTTTGACGTGGAACAACGTTTTTCTTTAGCCTACCACATAGGGATGTAAATAGGAAAACTATTAACGAAAAGGGGACGAAATATGTCCCTTTTTAAATGCTTATAAATCGGTTTGTTTTAAACCGATTTCCTTCATTTTTGCAGCAATTGTTTGGAAAATTATACACGCATCCACCCAAATGTAGAAAATTGTTGATTGATTATGCAAACTATTGTACTATTAATAATTGTCAAGCCTTGTTCAAACGAAAATTACGTCCTCTGATTGGTCGTTATATGATTGCTTCCCAAGCACGGTCGACAGAATCATATACCTTGCAATTGAAAACATGCTATTTGGCCTATATAAGAGCCTGTTTCAGCCGAAGCCGCTCATAATAGTTCTGGACAGCAACAAGTTGTCAACCGCAGTCGTCCTTCCTTAGCAGCAGCACTTGGTCACCACGTCTCAGGAGCAGCGCGGTTTTTCTCAGCGTGTGTCGCCAGACTGCCATTATTCCCCCGTGTTAGGGCAGCATGAAGATCGTCATCACCAAATCCAATTTGAACAGCAAAATGCCTTTTTTCAAGGCAAATAAACAAGTCATTGAAAGTTAATAATTTTTGACAACGTAAGCAAGCATTTTGTGCGTATTCTAGCAGTTACATATGTCGCGGCCGTCTAATTTACAGAAGGTGAAATAGCTTTCACAGTGCATGTTGTCCGTGTATCTTAACTCCCCCACTGTTGGGGCAGCACAAAGGTTGCGATCAGCAACCGATTTTAAACAGCAAAATGCCTTTTTTCAAGGCAAATAAACAAGTAATTCAAGGGTGAAAATTTCCTAGCATCAACACAAGCAAACATTCTTCGCGGGTTCCTAGCAATCAAATTCTGTTGTAGTTCATTTAGTTTATACCCCCACTGTTGGGACAGCACAAAGGCTGCGATCAACATAACCGATTTTGAATAACAAACTGCCCTGTTAGAACGCATTCACAAAGGCAGTTAATTCGAATATGCAGAGCTAATATGAAGTCGATTCAGTCAATCAGCATTAACAGAATTTCGTCGTCTGCCAGCTGACAAAGTTGCAACATGATGCAACACGCAACAGCGAGCAAACGAAATCGCTTGATGTTACAAACCGCAATAAGATACGGGTTAAAATCGTTGCGTGTGTGAGAGCACCATCGGTGTTTATTCGCTGGAAACAAATATTGAATGCGAATTGTGGAATAATTCGTCTAAAGAATATTAGAGAATTAGACAACTGAACTGAAAGGCGTGGCCTATTACGTAGCACCCTTCGGCTATAAAAGAGTGTTTCTGGGAAAACTAGCTACATTCATTAGTCGGAAGGTGAGCTGGATGGAACGTCCACAACGTTGACAGCAGTAGAAGCAGATACAGCACTCAGAAGTAACAGCGCGTTGCGCCTGTGGCTGCTTCAAATTAAATAAATCACTTGCGCTGTGGTTGGTCACCATGTCTCAGTAGCAGCGCGGTTCTTCTCAGCGTGCCTCGCCAGACTGCCATTATTCCCCCACTGTTGGGGCAGCATAAAGATCGTCATCACCAAATCCAATTTTGAACAGCAAAATGCCTTTTGACGTAGAACTTTGTTTTACTTTAGCATACCACACAGGGATGCAAACTGAAAAACTGGGACGAAATTTGTCCCTTTTCAAATGCTTATAGGTCGGTTGGTTTCAACCGATTTTCTTCATTCTTGCAGCAATCGATTGGAAAATTATACACGCATCTGTCCGTTTGAATCTACGAACTATTGCACTATTGAGAATTGTCAAGCCTTGTTGAAATAGAAATAACGTCCTCTGATTGGTCGCTTGCTTGCTGTGTGTGTATGATATGGTATGATGAGTGTATGATATGGTGTGATGTGTGTATGATATGGTATGATGTGTGTGTGTGTATGATATGATATGATGTGTGTGTGTGTCTGTATGATATGCTATGATGTGTATGTGTCTGTATGATATGGTATGATGTGTGTGTATCTATGATATGGTATGATTTGTGTGTGTGTGCTGTGTATGGTTTTTAACTCGGTACGTTCTGCTAACTGCTGATTCCGGTTCACGAAATTCACGACCCTTCATTAGTAGACATTATAACTCATTACCCAAGTAAAAATATTGGTTTTATCAAAGTTTCATAGCGCTCAATACAGCCAAAAAAGCGCTATGAAACTTTGATAAAACCAGTTGTGTTACTAGGGTAATGAAACACTCAATGCATTTGTTAATAGTGTACGTAGTTCTACGTCATTTATGCGGTCGTGTCTTGGATACAGCCTCCTACTTTTTTCTCCCCTTATATAATATTCGTCTATGTTTAAAAACATACTTGATGCGTCTAAATTAGTTCACGTTACATCTGTCATATAACAAAGAATAAATTTTGTAAAATGGATTAATGTTTTAATTATTAAACTATGGGTCATCCATGAGTAACGTTACATTCTAAAAAATTCTAATATTATTCTATTATATTATATTACAATACATTGCGTGAGGGGTAATTGAAAATTGTCAACTTCCGCGTTACGTAACATGCGAATGTTTCCTAAGAGAAAAACTATTGACGCAAGGTAACCGTATTAATGAAATGAATAGGTATTTCGTCCGCATCGCTCAAGCCAATCTTCCGAATGTGATGGTTATCGCAGTTACGGGACGTGACATCACCACATTTAACGATGAGAAGAACATTTTTGAACGACCAACACCATATAGTGGAATAAGCCAGCTATTTATTTTTGGGGCAAGTCTAGATGAAAAGATATTCAGCGGCAAAAATGCACTCGAGTTTTCTTGATTAAGTAGTATGAGTTTTAAAAAAATCAAGGAAATATTACGGAAGCGAAAAAAGCTAACAAGCGGCATTTTTGTGTTATTATTATTATTTTTGAAAGGTTTCTTGTATTTATTGGAATTAAGGACACATTTGTAAACTTAAGGACACGTTTGTAAACTTTAATATAAATGCTGAATAAACTGCTAACGTACGCTAACATTGTGAAAAAACCACAATAAAAATAAATTTAATATGTTTTACACATAATGTCATATAAGACACTTTTGAGAATATTTATGATGCATATGTCACTTATGAAAAGAATTGATTTGATCATAACTCACATTCCTTCACTAAAAATCTCCAAGTTTAAGTTTGGTTCTTCATTACCAAACATTTAACGACAAAGTAAATTTGTTACGTAGTTTATGAATAACCCCTTAAACCAAGTTCATAAAATAGAAGTAGAAATATATAAAATCAGATATTGAACTATTTCATATGAAAATGTCTAAGAAATATGTGATAAATAATGGATATCGACTGATTCATATTTTCGTGACGTTACAACGGAGTGAGAATACCCCTTGCTGAAAAATGAGCGTTGTAACGTCACGAAATATAAAAGCTTCTCAAATATAGATGTTACCAGTTATAGGCACTCTAAACATGGCAAAATGTTCGATTATTATTTGTTATCAAATCGTGGAAGAAGAAATGGTTATAAAATTCCAAACAGAGCAGAGTTTTTGACTTTTGTAAGAAAAGTCCCGACACCTCAATTTCTCGCGCGTTGTAACGTTACGCTACATTTTTACTCCCCAAGGTAATATAAACAAAGTAAACAAATATTTTATGCATCATTCTTATAGGAAATTTTGTCTACTTTCCGAATCTGTAATAATATCAAAGGGTTTCATGAAAAAAATACAAGTTAGAATTAAAATGATGCCAACAGAATAGTCAAAACGTTGTAACGTCACGGTAGAATGTGTCATATGTATATAAAAATACATTTTTAAATATTTGCACCAAACTGAATGTTTCCTCGAATTTATGTCAATTTTCATCTAGATAGAATCGATAATTCTCTATTTTGTTAGCATTATTCATTTATTTTCATCGTCCTTCTGTAGATCAAAATGATGGAGTGGAACGCGAAGGAATTCGGCTGAGGTTTAGAAGTTAGCCAAGAAGTCGTGCTAATTAAAACTATCTATAGATTTATAGATAGTTTTTTCAATCAATCTACTTCTTTGGGAACTACTTTAGCTTCTATGAATGTCACAATTCAATCAAGACTTCACACAATGTTTCACACAGTTCGGATCCTGTAATGCAACGCTCGAATTTTTCCTGACACCAGCTTCAGTTCAGTCTCGTGTTTGTCTTGAAGATAATTAGCAATGGCGCTTGCGTTGGTGTCTCCCAGTCCTAGTGTCTCTATGCTTTGTGCAGTGGAAAAACTCAAACACCAAAAGCAGACAGCTCAAACTGACAATTTATTATAAATTAAACGAAAGATGTCTATACTTTTCCAACGGATGAGTACTCCGTTGCCGGATCGCAACGACAGCAATGAATCTTACCCACAGTTGGCTAATCCCCGACAAACGATTACTGCCTCTGTTGTGACTGAACCGAGGCGATCGCTATTAAGCCGCTAGTCCAAGCTGAACGATAATTATATTTTTTTTCTTTGGTGCCCTACCGGCTGGCAGACGCCCCCGCCGCCCGCCACGGTCGTCATCATCGTTCGTACATACCTGTAAACAAAAACATAACAAGAGAATATTTTAGAGCATTGGCAAGACTGGGTATCGGTAAAAACAGGCTGTGCTTTCATGAATAGTTGCTTATTAACTGCTGCGATGTTCAACCGCAACCGTTGTGTGTTTGCGGTGGCAAGTCGATTTGACGCTCTGTAATTGTTTTACTTTTCGGTTCACACTCCTAGAAAATCTCAGAATCACAAAGTCTACGGCTGCAACCTCGCAACACCATCGCAAACCGCAGGGACATTTGCAAGCGAAATTATAAGGTGGTAAATTATAGCTTCTGCATGTACTCGGAGGCTCTACAAGCCGAGCCTGCCTGACATGGGTGTGTGCAGTCTGGAGAATTGCATACTCGGATTTGGCAGTACAATAATTAAATCTCCGCAATTATTTCATTAATCGGCAGAGCCAGTCGTTGCTGACGGTTCGGTGCGATGGCTGTGAAGAATGCCATTCTCGTTGTGTTGTTGTGTACCTATTAGCCGTTTGTTGTGAGGTAGGCGAAAAAAGCTCAATTACACACGAAAGGAAAAGAGAAAATCAACCACCTGCCAGTGCCATGGAAAAGAGAGGGGGAAAGCGGGGCCAAAGCAAAGGGTTTGTTGGTTGTAGTTCCGTCTAATAGTTGCGATGAAGATAAATACGACAAAAAAAAAATGTCAGTCAGTTAGTTGAACACCTATTTCCATAATCACCTTCATCTTTTTTTTTGCAACATTCAGCAAATGTGCTGTGATGAAATAGGAAAACCGAGAAGATACGGGGGTAAAATGTTTCCCAGCAGACAAAAGTCTGGAAAGTTTTTTGAAGCGAAAATTTTACTTATACGGTGTTCGGCGATATCGCTTTACCCCATTTGTGCACCTTGGCACCAACTTGCAGCTCAAACTCTCCGGCGGCAAACTACGTCAGGTGGTGATTCGGCAGCGTGTGTACGTGCGAAATGTGGGGTAATTATAGCAAGAGCTTTTTGCAACAAATCTTCAGTCAACTGCGTGTGAGATTCGAAATTTTTGTTCGCTGCTTGCTGCGTGCGTCTGTCTTTTTCAGTGCTGCTGCGGTTGGTGCTTGTAAAATTTTACATCTAAGGGTCGTTAAAGTAAATTCAGTAATTTGGCTACACTACAAAATGTTTCAATTAAGCATAGAGAACCGATGCTTACGCTGTTTTGAATATGGGACGAAAAAGTTTTTGTAGGGCATTTGTTCCATTATTCATCGCATTGAGCCGACGTTCGCGATGATAAACTTTTGAAGTAGAATACTTCTCTCAGGAAGTTCGGCTACATAGGGATGTGAAATGAAAATCTAAAACCGAAAAAAGTGAAAAATATGTCCAATTTCAAATGCTAATAAATCGGTAAGTATCCAATGGATTTCCTTCGTTCTTGCATCAATAGATTGGAAAATCTTCTAAGATTCTTCCCAAAACAAGATAATTGTAATTTTATTATACACACTATTGTTCTACTGAAAATAGTAAAGCCCTGTCAAAACGAAAAACTCGACCTCTGATTGGTCGTTATATGCTCGCTTCCCAAGCACAGTCGACAGGATCATATACCTTGCAATTGAAAACATGCTATTTGGCTTATATAAGAGCCTGTTTCAGCCGGAGCCGCTCATAATAGTTCTAGACAGCGACAACAGCAGTCGTCCTTCCTTAGCAGCAGCACTAGCCCTATGGTTGGTCACCACGTCTCAGGAGCAGCGCGGTTTTTCTTAGCGTGTGTCGCCAGACAGCCATTATTCCCCCCGTGTTGGGGCAGCATGAAGATTGCCATCAGGAAATCTAGTTTTGGAAATCGAAATGCCTTTTTCAAGGTAAATAAACAAGTCATTGAAAGTTAATAATTTTTGTCAACGTAAGCAAGCATTCTGTGTTGCATCCTAGCAATTTAAATCTGTCGCACCCGTCTAATTTACTGAATGTGAAATAGCTTCCACAGTACATGTTGTCCGTGTATCTTAATTCCCCCAATGTTAGGGCAGCTCAAAAGTTGTAATCAGTAACCGATTTTGTACCACAAAATGCTTTTTTGAAGGCAAATAAAAATATAATTGAAGGTTAATAATTTTCTGGCATCAACACAAGCAGACATTCTGTGCGGGATGCAATCAAATTCTGTTGTAGTGGTCTAATTTTCACTTTATTTAGTAAACCCCCTACTGTAGGGGCAGCGCAAAGGCTGCGATCAGCATAACCGACATTGAATAATAAACTGCCCTGTTAGAACGCATTCACAAAAGCAGTTAGTTCGACTATGCAGAGCTAATATGAAGTCGATTCAATCAATCAGCATTAACAGAATTTCGTCGTCTCCCAGCTGCCAAGTTGCAACATGATGCAACACGCAACAGCGAGCAAACGAAATCGCTTGATGTTACAAACCGCAATAAGATACGGGTTAAAACCGTTGCGTGTGTGAGAGCACCATCGGTGTTTATTCGCTGGATACAAAAACCAAATGCGAATTGTGGAATAATTCGTCTAAAGAACATAAGGAAATGGTAAACCTGAACTGAAAGGCGTGGCCTATTACGTAGCACCCTTCGGCTATAAAAGAGTGTTTCTGGGAAAACTAGCTACATTCATTAGTCGGAAGGTGAACTGGATGGACCGTCCACTCAGTTGACAGCAGATATCAGCACTTAGTAGTAACAGAGGATAGCAGCGGGTTGCGCCTGTGGCTGCCTTCAAATTAAACAAATCACTTGCCCTGTGGTTGGTCACCACGTCTCAGGCCTCTGCCAGGCTGACTTTCGTACGATAGCGGCGGTATTAGCGGTTGATGCATTTGCCAACACTTACTCCAGTAAAGCCGTGTCTAATTTTCAATGTGAAAACACCTTTCTATTGTGTTGGCCGTGCGCATTAGGCCTCTGCCAGGCTAAACGCGAAAAGCGGCGCGAACCGATTCGCCCGGCCGTAGGTTAATGTACAGTTTCTAAGTAGAGCTGTGTAAAAGTATTCTACTTCAACCTTGCGGTCGTGGCTTTGCACACAACCCTCCTGTGATTTTTTCCTAGTTACATTTTAACTGACACTCAGTCATCAGTTCCTGAGATTAATAATGGAATAAAACCCCTACTCTAAATCAAGATTCCTGTCGAATGTTTCATGCTCTTTAACACTTCTATTATAACACAAATTATAATCGAACCATCTCTCGATATACGGTGCAATAATTCATAACAGCAACGATGATGAATGATAAATGATAAGTCTTTTCTAATATTACATTTAAGTATCAAGTGCTGCTCGATGAATTGGGAGAGAAAGTGTTCACACACTTCTTCGTCGCTTTACTTTGAGGACATCAATGCGATGTAGGATTATTATCGGTGCTCGGATCTTATTAGCTTATTACTTTCTCCACTGGAACAGATCTTTCTGTGTTGTAGCTCAGTAAAAAAAATGACGGCTAAAATATATGTAAAAACAAATTGTAAATCATCGAAGTAGACGTGTGCGTTGCGAATAGACGTCATTTTTCGAGTCCGCGTTTTTTTTAGAGAAATTTAACTCGGATAAAATATTACATAACTGGCATCGTTTGCCCGATTCATCCTGCGTTGTTTGTCCTGAATCCTGATTTGTGTTATAACCCGCGCTCAGGGCCTTTGATTTCCTGTGCTGCTGTTCATCACTACTTGCTGCTGTTTGGCTGTGTTGATCTGGTGATTGTGCTGTCGAAGACAACTCGAGCATCGTTGGGAAAACGCTAAGAAAGAGGTACGTGCTTCTTGTCGGACCTATTGCGCTTACCTAAGCGCAATGGATGTAGATCCCTTACCCCCCGATCCTCCGTCCCCAAAACCCATCGACCCTGTCCCTCCTGATCAATCCTCTTCTGACCCTGTTCCAGTCACCCCACGCCCCAGGCTTTATCCAGACGGAGCGGCGGGCAGCCGGTTTTTTGTGTACTTTAGGCCAAGAGCAGGGCCGAAGTCGAAATCGTTGAATATTTTACAGATTTCAAAAGACTTGACGTCACGTTTCAAGGCCGTGACTGAAATTTCAAAGGTCAGACCAAACAAGCTCCGTGTTGTGGTCAATGACCGGAAACAGGCCAACGATATAGCCTGCTCCGAGCTCTTTACTCGAGAGTACCAAGTATATGTACCCGCTCGCGACGTGGAGATCGACGGCGTCGTGACCGATTCGGGTCTGTCGGTTGAGTGTATACTGAAAAGCGGAATCGGTTGCTTTAGGAACGCCGCATGCCCCGATGTAAAGATCATTGATTGTAAGCAATTGCGGTCAGTGTCGCTCGTCGACGGCAAAAAAGTGTACACCCCGTCAGACTCGTTTCGGGTTACGTTCGCCGGGTTTGCACTGCCCAGTCACGTGACGATCCACCGGGTGCGTCTACCTGTGCGCCTGTATGTTCCCCGCGTAATGAATTGCACTAATTGTAAGCAGTTAGGTCACACTGCGGCCTACTGCTGCAATAAGGCAAGGTGCGGCAAGTATGGAGAGACCCATGCTGAGGCTACCTGCAGTGTAAATGCTGAAAAATGTATTCACTGCGGGGAAAATCAGCATGAGCTCTCCACATGCGCGGTGTACATGCAGCGCAGGGATAAAATCAAGCGGTCACTCAAGGAGTGTTCAAAGCGTTCTTACGCAGACATGCTTAAAAAGACCGCGACCACCTCTCCCTTTACTTCAAACCCCTTTGATCCACTGTCCTCTGATGAAACCGATTCGGACGATTCACTAGGGGAAACATCCTATGTAAAACCTGGGGAGTCTAGAAAGAGGAAAAATCTTTCCTCTCCTAAGCTTCCCAGAAAAGGTCCTAGGATTTCTCAAAGTGAAATGAAAAATACAATCACTACAAAAAGTGCTGAGGAAAAACCGAAGCAAATTCCTCCTGGGCTCGGAAATATAAAGTCTCAGAAGGAGTTCCCAGCACTTCCAGGAACATCTAAAGCCCCAGTTGTTCCTTTTGCACATCCAGTAGATAAATCAAATACTGGATTGGTGAAATTTTCAGATATTGTGGACTGGATTATTGAAAACTTCAATATACCTGATCCAATAAAAAATTTTCTTAAAGCGTTCCTCCCAACAGTTAGATCATTTCTGAAGCAGTTGACTGCCCAATGGCCCCTCCTTGTAGCGATTCGGACGATTCACTAGGGGAAACATCCTATGTAAAACCTGGGGCGTCTAGAAAGAGGAAAAATATTTCCTCTCCTAAACTTCCCCGAAAAGGTCCTAAGATTTCCCAAAGTGAAATGAAAGTTACAAACAAACCAAACAGTGCTGCGGAAAAACCGAAGCAAACTCCTCCTGGGCTTGCAAATTTAAAGTCCCAGAAGGAGTTCCCAGCACTGCCAGGAACATCTAAAACCCCAGTTGTTCCTTTTGCACTCCCAGTTGATGAAACAAACTCTGATTAGTGAAATTTTCAGATATTGTGGACTGGATTTTTGAAACTTTCAATGTACCCGATCCAATTAAAATTTTTCTTACAGCATTTCTCCCAACAGTTAGATCATTTTTGAAGCAGTTGACTGCCCAATGGCCCCTCCTTGCAGCGATTGTATCCTTCGATGCCTAATTCAACTGCGTATATGAAGGATTCTATCTCTGTCTTACAGTGGAATTGTAGAAGTATTTTACCAAAAATTGATTCGTTTAAAGTTTTGATAAATAAAAACAAATGCGATGCATTTTCCCTTTGTGAAACTTGGCTTACTTCAAATATCGATCTCAACTTCCATGATTTTAATATTATTCGCCTTGATCGAGACACCCCATATGGAGGAGTACTTTTAGGGATTAAAAAGTGCTATTCTTTCTATCGTATTAACCTCCCCTCGATTCCAGGCATCGAAGTTGTCGCATGTCAAATGACAATACAAGGTAAAGAGCTTTGTATTGCCTCAATATATATTCCTCCCAGAGCACAGGTTGGGCAACGGCTGCTCTTTGATTTAATAGAACTTCTTCCCTCGCCACGTTTGATTTTGGGAGACTTCAACTCTCATGGTGTGGCTTGGGGTTCCCCTTACAATGATAACCGCTCCTCTTTAATCTATAACCTTTGCGATGACTTCGACATGACTATTTTAAACAACGGTGAAATGACACGTATCCCGAAACCTCCAGCGCGCCCAAGCGCTTTGGATCTATCCTTATGTTCGACGTCGCTACGGTTGGATTGCACATGGAAGGTAATCCTCGATCCTCACGGTAGCGACCATTTGCCTATTCTTATTTCAATTACTAACGGTTCAACTCGCATGCGACCAATTGACATTCCGTATGACCTCACACGGAATGTCGATTGGAAGTTATACGAGGAAATGATTTCAAAAGCGGTCGAGTCGATTCAACATCATCCACCACTTGAAGAATACAACCTTCTCGCGAGCTTGATTCTCGACGCCGCGTTGCAAGCCCAAACGAAGAAATATCCCGGCGTAACGATCAAAGAACGGCCTCCCACTCCGTGGTGGGACCAAGAGTGCTCCGATGTCTACACGCATAGATCCGACGCGTTTTTGGCCTTCCAGAAGGGAGGTATACCCGACGACTATATACGGTATTCGAAGCTTAATACCAAGCTTAAAAGCCTGGCTAAAGCAAAGAAACGCGGATATTGGCGTCGGTTCGTGAACGAGACGTCGAGGGAGACATCGATCAGCACTCTTTGGAACACAGCCCGAAGAATGCGGAATCGCGTAACGGTCAACGAAAGCGAGGAGTCTTCAAGTCGGTGGATATTTGATTTTGCCAGGAAAGTATGTCCGGACTCTGTTCCTGCGCAAAACTTTGTTCGCGATACGTCTCCGGGTCACGACGCGATAGAATCACCTTTTACGATGGCAGAATTTTCAGTTGCCCTCTTGTCCTGTAACAATAACGCGCCTGGGTTAGATAGAATCAAATTCAACTTGTTGAAGAATCTACCCGGCAATGCCAAGAGGCGCTTGTTGAACTTGTTCAATAAGTTCCTGGAGCAAAACATTGTACCGCAGGATTGGAGGTAAGTGAAGGTGATCGCCATCCAAAAACCAGGGAAACCAGCTTCTGATCACAACTCTTATAGGCCGATTGCAATGCTATCCTGGATCCGGAAATTGATGGAAAAAATGATACTCCGTCGTTTAGACTATTGGGTCGAATCGAATGGTCTACCCTCAGATACTCAATTTGGCTTCCGCCGTGCCAAAGGGACGAATGATTGTCTTGCGTTGCTTTCAACAGATATTCAGCTGGCGTATGCTCGCAAAGAACAAATGGCGTCTGCGTTCTTGGACATTAAGGGGGCTTTTGATTCCGTTTCAATTGACATTTTTTCGGGTAAACTTCACCGACAAGGATTTTATCCAATTTTGAACAATTTTTTGCACAATTTGCTGTCCGAAAAGCACATGCATTTTACGCACGGCGATTTGGCAACTTTTCGCATTAGCTACATGGGTCTTCCCCAGGGCTCATGTTTAAGCCCCCTTCTTTACAACTTTTATGTAAATGACATCGACGAATGTCTGGCAAATTCATGCACGATAAGACAACTTGCAAACGACAGTGTAATCTCTGTTACAGGAGCCAAAGCTGCCGATTTGCAAGGACCATTGCAAGATACCTTGGACAATTTGTCTGCTTGGGCTTTACAGCTAGGTATCGAATTCTCTCCGGAGAAGACTGAGATAGTAGTTTTTTCTAGGAAGCATGAACCTGCTCAGCTTCAAACACAACTAATGGGTAAAACGATTTCTCAGGTTTTGGTACACAAATATCTTGGTGTCTGGTTCGACTCTAAAGGCACCTGGGGTTGTCACGTTAGGTATCTGATGAAAAAATGTTAACAAAGAGTGAATTTTCTTCGTACAATAACCGGACAATGGTGGGGAGCCCACCCAGGAGACCTTATAAGGCTTTACCAAACAACGATATTGTCTGTCATTGAGTACGGGTGTTTCTGCTTCCGCTCCGCAGCGAACACACATTTGATCAAACTGGAGCGAATACAATATCGTTGTTTGCGTATCGCCTTAGGTTGCATGCAATCGACCCATACGATGAGTTTGGAGGTCTTAGCTGGTGTTCTACCTTTGAAAAACCGCTTCTGGAGTCTGTCTTCTCGTATTCTTATCAAATGTGAGGTCTTGAACCGTCCTGTGATTGGAAATTTTGAAAGGTTAATCGAACTTAATTCTCAAACCCGTTTTATGACATTGTATTTCAATCACATGTCCCAAAATATTAACCCTTCTTCCAATATTCCAAATCGTGTCGACTTATCAAATACTTCTGATTCTACTGTGTTTTTCGATACATCCATGATAGAAGATACTCGTGGAATCCCGGATCATTTACGCGTGCAGCAGATCCCCAAAATTTTTTCCAATAAATATCGAAACATCAACTGCGACAATATGTTCTGCACTGACGGATCACTTCTTGATGGGTCCACTGGCTTCGGTATTTTCAATAACAATTCACCCGTCTCCCATAAGCTCGTTAATCCTGTTTCTGTTTACGTCGCAGAATTGGCTGCAATTCAGTACACCCTAGGGATTATCGAAAAAATGCCCACGGACCATTATTTCATCTTTACGGACAGTCTCAGTTCCATTGAGGCTCTCCGATCGATGAAAGATGTTAAGCACTCTCCGTATTTCCTGGGGAAAATACGGGAACATCTGAGTGCTTTATCCGTTAAATCGTTTCAGATTACCTTAGCGTGGGTCCCTTCTCACTGCTCGATACCGGGTAATGAGAAAGCGGACTCTTTGGCTAAGGTGGGCGCAGCAAACGGTAAAATTTATGAAAGACCAATTGCCTTTAATGAATTTTTCGCAATTGTACGTCAGAATACGATCATCAGTTGACAAAATTCTTGGACCAGGGGGGAACTGGGAAGGTGGTTACATTCCATTATCCCCAAGGTATCGACGAACCCGTGGTTCAAGGGATTGGATGTAGGTCGAGACTTCATTTGCATGATGTCTCGGCTCATGTCAATTCACTATGAATTTGACGCGCATCTCCATCGTATTGGGCTCGGGGAAGGTGGTATCTGTGCCTGTGGTGAAGGTTATCACGACATAGAGCATGTGGTTTGGTTTTGCCCTGAACACCGTGGCGCCAGGTCTAAATTAATAGCTTCCCTGCAGGCCGAGGGTAGACAGCCGGCTGTTCCTGTTCGTGATGTCTTGGCGAGCCTTGACCTTCCCTATATGTCCTCCATATACATTTTCCTGAAATCCATCCATGCACCAGTCTAGCCCCACTCCTTTCCGTCTACATCCAACTTAACCGCAAGTACACGGTTGGACCCCCGATCCAGAACCAGCAACTAGACCCCGCACGATACCAGCAGCTAGAGGCCCGAGAAAGTCCATTTTCCAGTTCGTGTCTTGGTTTAGCAGAACATTACAAATGAGCTGCTCATTGTTTTGGCTGTTTAAAGAACATCATGACGCCCCAACAACAAATCACCAGTTTTAAAACGCGTTCTATTTTAGTTTTAATCTTAGATTTAATTTCAAGTCGTAGTCGGCAGCGAGGATAAAAAATTTGTCTTTAGTTTTTAAGATACTTTATGAAGTAAAATTCTAGATATAATTGGCTCCGTAAAACATTAACTTGTATCGTGCCGTGTCAAATAAACATTGATTGAAAAAAAAAATTGTAAATTGTCTCGTGCATGAGCATTTGTTAACCAAATTTGTTTTTTTTTACAATAAATTTTATTTTTAATTTAGGTAGTGTTTTATTTTGAAATCAATTCCACGACAAAACGGGCAACCATTTTTGATCATTAGATTGAACGACCGCACGTTTCGCACTTGCTTCGTGGTGCATAATTTGGGACTAAATTACCATTTTCAATGAACAACAATTGAGTAGCTTCCGCTTTATGTAGATCAATAACGGCGCCGGTGGATTTGTTTTGCCTCAGTCCGTTAAAAGATCAAAATTTAAATGAACTCTGTGTACTACAGAGCATCTGAAATGCTTGGATGACCAAAAACCTCTTCAAAGTAATCAAGAACAAATATAAGATAACAGATTAAACATGTTATAAAATTTTGAAATATGTCCGTTGTTAGTAGAGATGCACCGAATAATAGGGCTGGGAAAAGTTATTTTTGAAAATTACCGAATATTCGGGTTATCAAATAATGATTTAAACTAGACCTTGTCCAGGGTAATCCACTTTAATTCATGAGTAATTTGGTTTTTAATTTTAATCGTTCGGCCGAATATTCGGCTGAACAGGCGGCCGAATATTCGACGAAAAATGATGATAAGATGAGAAAAATTTAAAACTAAATTATTATTGACTAAATGTGACTTACCCTAGACAAACTCAAGTTAAAACCATTATTCTGTAAACTGAAAATTCCACGAAAAAACTTTTTTCCAGCCCTATTATTCAGTGCAACGCTAGTTGTTAGTGTCAATCAAAAATAGAAACGAATTATGAAAAGTACAGTACTCTAAAATGGTAAATCATGTTCAAAACATTGATAAAAGTTACTTTTCTGGTAAACTTATTATAAAGAAAATGGTTCGATATAACGTAAATTCGATATAACATAAAGAGGTGAAAAAAAAAGTTACGCTATACCGAGGAGTACCTGTATGTCGATATATATATATATATATATATATATATATATATATATATATATATATATATATATATATATATATATATATATATATATATATATATATATATATATATATATATATATATATATATATATATATATATATATAAACTCTAGCCCTTTTCAAATGTTAGTATAGATAAATTCTTAAACTAAAAACAAGCAAAGTTGTTTAAAGTAGTAAGGCCTACAAACCCGCAAAGTTTTATTGAATTTTTGAAGAGTGCTACCAACACCTGGTCGAGTTGATGTGAAATCGGTCAAAATCATTTATTACTCCAAGAGGTGTGCTAAGCATTGATGGTTGTCTGATCGAGGAGAAATGAAAAAAAAAATTGAAATTTTTCAAAAATGTGAGAAAAAAATGAAGCCACAACGGTTCTTTTGATTGGTATAGTGTCAAATGAAAGCTGTCGAAAGCTGATGATATGAATAATGCAGCGATTATCCTACACAGAAAAAGCCTTACTTTTTTGGAAAGTTTCAACTTTGTTTTTATTTCTCTAGGTTGCTCAATGTTTAGCAAATATTGTCAAGTTGAAAAGTCAGATTTTTTAAAGTTGGTTTTTAGATGGAAGATTTAAAATTAAATTTGTGTTTTTTATAAACTACTTTTTTTGTTTTCCGGTGTATATTTTTTTGGAAGGATAAAATTTCTGTTTACAATTTTGCCGAAGACGCATACCAATCAAACAAACCGTTTTAGCTTGAAATTTTTTGACGTAGAACTACATCTCTCAAGAAGTTCCGCTAAATAGAATAGGGTGTAGTATAAAAATCTAAAAACGGAAAATGGAACGAAATTTGTCCCTTATAAACCGGTTAGTTTTCAACGCATTTCCTCCGTTCTTGCAGCAATCGATTAGAAATTTAGAAAATCTATACCGAGCGTCTTAGCAGAGTGATTGAGAAATCAAAGAAATAGTTATCGGTTTCCGTTATACTCTACTAAATTTTTTGGAAATAAATATTGAAATTTAGTCCGCACACTGCGACTAAAAAATAAACGACCCGAAAAAATTTTCTTATTGCCGTTTTTTATGAATACAGGGTGGACTCGATTATCCGGAGACTCGATTATCCGGGGGCCCGATTATCCGGGGCTCGATTATCCGGAGTATTTATTTTCTTCTGTATTTATTTAACATACTTTTGTCTTCCGGGTCATGGGGAGTTTCGGGGTTGCTCAAAATTGTAACAACAAGGCCCCGTTCTCATTAGGTAGTTCGTTTTTAGCAGGTTTCTCGTCGTTCCTTCAACCAATTTTTACTCAACAACCTCCAGAAGCATGGTATTATGGTTTTAGTTACCGATGAGGACAACCACTATTGGTCAACCGGTTTCGAATTTGTGGCTGGAATATTTCTGTAATATGATCAATGCAGTACTTAGAATCACATGCTGGCCTGTTTCGGTGGTGTTCCGGATACACCTGGATTATTGAACCAAAACTCATCAGGCGGAATCAATAACGATTTAAATACCGCAGAGTAGCCCATTAGTGGCCATATCGAGCGTCTCGGTCGTTATAGGTCACTTAGGAAATAGAAAAAAAATGATGAGTGTTGTTAAAATCGAATAGGGTCTGTATATGCAACACCTCAATTCTTCTTAATTTTTAAGATAATAAAACAGATAAATACCTAAATCAGAATAAATTCAATTTTTTTTTGGAAAATATTTGCTTTAATATCTCAAAGCAAAAACTGTCTTTCTAATGATAGTTTTGATTTATTTTATTTGGTTCTTACATCTTCGAGATAATCGATATAACATAATTTATTATTGCTCATATATGTATAACAAACGCTGACAAACAGTCTAAAGACAATTTTTGCATTGTGTACAACATACTATAATAGAAAACTCACTGTTCTAAATGAGAAATATTGAAAATTAAAAAATAAAAAATGGCTCGATTATCCGGAGCGAAATGTTTTACAAAACTCCGGATAATCGAGTCCGACCTGTATTTCCGAAACTGAGGAATTTTATGAATATTTGAACAAAAACCTACAACTATCGGCCCGAAGTTCATGAAATTACTTCGGCAGGCCATTTTTTGGTTTTGGGTGTTCGGGCCCTCAAAATGGTCCTTACGGGACAGATTCCACCGGGGCTTCTGGTGGCCATAGAAACAAGTAAATAATACAACGTTTCAGAACCGGGATGATGTCTAAAGATCGGAAAATGACTCCCGGCACCATTTTGGATTCCAAAATGGCGACTTCTGGTATCTGCCAAAGAGCCTAAATTGGCCGAATACCTTTGAACATGGGTATTTCCGGAATCGGGATGATACCCAGAGACCGGTAAATAACTCCAGACACCATTACGAAGTTCAAGATGGGGACTACCGGTATCCGGAAAACAGCCAAAATTGTCCAAATGCCATCTCATATAAGTAGTTTTGGAATCGGGATGCTATTTAGCGACCTAAAAACGAAAACAGAAGTCATTTTTAAATAAAAATGGCGACTTCTGGTTTCTGGAAGACAACCAAAAATGACCGAATATCATCGAATATGGGCCTTTACGGATTCGTGATGACGTACAGAGAATTGTCAAACAAATAATGTTACTATCGAACTTCGGGACCGTCGAACATGATTCAGCAGCAACGGGTAGCAGCCGCGATGACAGAAGCAGTAGTGACATCGGCAATAGTTGGCGGCAGACTTCTGAGTCTGCTTTCGGCTCGAACAAATCACTTTATTAGCGAATAGTAGGACGGATGGACCCTCCAGTTCACCTCAAGTGACATTGAAACGTTAGAGCCAGATAACTTTGATATCGAAAACTGACCTTATCCTTGCAACCAAATGAATGGTTAAAACGTCAAGTAGTTCTACGTCAACATTGCGAGCTTTACTAGCAACCACTGTAATTATTTTCTTCTTTTACGATTTTTTTTTCTCGTTTCTCCATAATTAGCCAATCAACAATGTTAGGCTAACAAATATTTTTTTTTTTGAAATTTATATATTTTGTGGAATTTTCTTTTCGATTAAGACACAAGAAGCGGAACTCAAGGATACTTAACTTCGTACACGCAAAAGTTGGAGTGTGCGTAACCAGATCATTTATGAGCGAAATTAGCGCATTTACTGATTAAAATTGGACCCAGTACAACGCATGTGCGTTGGACATAACGCATTTGATGGGGGACGGGACACGAGGCATATGGACGCTAGGCATATTGGATGTTAGGCATAGTATGCTAGGCATACAGACGCGAGGCATAATGGATGTGAGGCATAATGGATACGAGGCATACTGCCAAAAGGCATAACGGACGTGAGGCCGAATGGACACAAGGCCGAATGGACGCGAGGCCGAATGGACGCGAGGCCGAATGGACGCGAGGCCGAATGGACGCGAGGCCGAATGGACGCGAGGCCGAATGGACGCAAGGCCGAATGGACGCAAGGCCGAATGGACGCAATGTTGTATGATCGCATGAGATCCAATTATGTAGTTCAGGTGTCATTATATTCCTAAAGAGTTTAAGTTGGGTATAATACTTTGCTTGAAATCATGCGGCGAAGTCGCATAATCGAGGGCAAGGAAACGAGGCGGCACTAAGCCGCCGTGGTTTCCGCAGTCCGAGCCGGCCGCCGACCCACCGTCGGAAGCGGCGGCCTCTCGCACCCAAACGACTGATCTACTGGTTTACTAGGTCTACTCAAACAGAGTTTTCTTCCCTTAGTTAAGTCCGAACGAGCGGTAGCGAGTAAGGACAGCATTCGCTCGAACAGCGAGTCGGCCGAAGGCCGCGAGTGTATTGCTTTTCAAATGACACTTTGAAGCGAAATACATGTTATTGAGTGCTGTGATGATGATGACGATAATAACATATTCCGCATCACTTCCCCTCTGCCTTGTGTCTATTCGGCCTTGTATCCATTCGCCCTCGCGACCATTCGGCCTCGCGTCCATTCGGCCTCGCGTCCATTCGGCCTCGCGTCCATTCGGCCTCGCGTCCATTCGGCCTCGCGTCCATTCGGCCTCGCGTCCATTCGGCCTCGCGTCCTTTCGGCCTCGCGTCCATTCGGCCTCGCGTCCATTCGGCCTCGCGTCCATTCGGCCTCGCGTCCATTCGGCCTCGCGTCCATTCGGCCTCGCGTCCATTCGGCCTCGCGTCCATTCGGCCTGGCGTCCATATGCCTCGTGTCCGTATGCCTGCCGTCCATTATGCCTAGCGTAGTATGCCTCGCGTCCGTATGCCTTGCGTCTGTATGCTTAACGGGGTGTCATCCATTTGATGCTCTGGCGTATTTTGAATGTATTGCGCAGCTTCAAACCACTACACTTATAAAGCATCAACCGATGTTCAGAAGGTTGGCATCGTTAAAACAGTGCAACCAGCAATCAATACTGATAAGTTGGGTACTGACTAAATTGAAGAAATTATTGTTTAATTGATTCACTTTCATGAATCAGGTCATTTGAAAACATCATTCAATCATTAACAATAAACAAAAACATAAGATTAGTCCAAAACATTTTGCATTTAATTATGACTCTGGTTTTATTCACATGTGTTTGATTCTGCGTTACTGGCACCAGCGTCAATAACTTCCGCGGCAACAAAGCTCGCTTTTGGCTGTTTCGGTTGCTGACGTTTTTTAGGGATGCACGAGGCGTTGATACGCACGGGGTCGCGAAAGTAAAGAACGGTTTTTTGAGCGCCTCGAAACTGATCGTTCGCCCGAAGCCGAAGTTTACCGAGACATTACGATTTTTGTGCATATGATACATATTCTGATTTTGATCTCTGTCAATGTATTCCTTGTACAACTTTTGCGTTATGCGTATCACGCACTGGTTGTGCGAAGTCAGAGCAAATTTGCGAATGTGCGAATTGAAAGGACACATTGGATGATTAAAGCTTGAACTTTTGCGTGTATGTAAATACAAAAACTCGCAAAATGAAACTGCTCAGATAACTTATAAATAACGGAAACTGCAGTACCTATTTGTGCTGGACAAGTTTCAGAATTTACTTTCGAACCATTTTGATTCTCGTTAATATGCTAGCTCAAAGCTTTTTTTTGGCATTTAATAGACAACTTTGAGATATATCCCAACCAACCAGCTATACCGCAGCTGGATTTTATTTTGTGCTTTTGTCAATTCCTTCGTGCAAAAGTACTTCTTTAAATGACTCCAATCTACTGTAAAAAAACATCTTGTGTATTTCAGTCGATATATATTGAAAGAAAAATAGATTCAATAAAAATAACATAGACAGAACTTTTGTAAAATATACAATGTTAAAGGGGTAGAGAATTCCTAAGAAACTTTTTATCGTGACGGATCTAACAAGTATGGTGTAGGCGTCTGAAACTCCCACGTTGCTTAGTAGAAAATGGCAAAAGAGAGAACTGATTTGCAGCTAGAAATATTTGCGTGGTTATTATAATAAAGCAAATGTTTACTACCTATGATAGGGAGATATCATGTTAACTGGAAATCTACGTTTGAAAAATTTTATTGCACAAAAATTTATTGCACTTTGTAATTATCAATTTTACAATTAGTTCTTTTAGTTTGAGAAATAGAAAACAAAAACACATTTTAATAGTATTTTTCAACCTTTGTATAGTTTGCATTGGTCGCACAATTGGTTTAGTTCTAGCCTGTCATTTTAAGTTGGATTTGTTTAAATTTCATTTAAGGTTTTACAGGGAAAAACAGGAACGACTTCTCGTTCCGAAACGCAGCAACGCTTGAACGGAATCAGCCCTCAATGAAACTATACAATCGGAAAATAAATACAAAGCGCTAATCGCAACAGGTAACACACTGCCACACTGGCCATGCCAGCTTATATCATAAACTTTTGCAGCCATGCCCAACCGAATCCGAAATTAGTTAACTACATTACAGCCAACATGTACCAGCAGTGTTTAGCTTGAATTTCAAACAATGGCGTCCGTCCGATCACACCATAATTCACTGACGTGTAAATGCGTCCGAACCAATGGTGAGCGGCAGAGGTTCTCGGTTCGGTATCACCTCTCCAATAGATAAAGTTTACCGTCGCACGCGCATCTTCACTACTTTTAGTTTTATTGCCCTTTTAGATAAAGGTATTGTCGCCATAATACGGTACCTAAGACGTAGGTAGGACGCTTGCCTCACTCGATGTTCATTTTTTTCTGCTTCGCTACAGTAAAAGACTGATGGCAGGCACGTAAAAAGATATAAAAAACTAACTGAAATAACCAACGGAGGCACTACGACAAGCGGTATCTGCGTAGGGATTTTTGTAAAGTGTTTTGCATTTCCCCTTCCACTTAGTGAAACAAACGAATGAATCAAAACCTTGCGCACTCGCTGGGAAGCAATCAAACTTGACAGTTGTATCTGGAGTGGTAGCAAGTTAATCATAAAACTTAGCAACATACGTGTCGTGAATGCCGAAATTATTAAGATATTCAATATACGATGTAGCCTCACTTTATTTTCTGAAGCTGGTTTAAAAAGATCACGTGGACACTTTTCAGGGTTAAATACAGGAAAGTTAGAGGCAAATAAATTGAAACGTTTACGCAAATAGAACATTTGGTTAGCTTGAGTCAGAAAGACACCTTCACGGCAGGGATTCTTTTTCTCTTATTCTCCACAACAAGTAGGCACTCAAGAAGATAACCTTTTCACGGAAACCCAACAAGTGGAAAACGAATTGTTCGGAAAATAGGATCAATAGCGTTCAAGGAATACAATGTTGCCAACAAATAGCGTCACGTTGCCGAGTGACTGCATTTCTGCCCACGGCTTTTCCGTTTCAATCAGCGCTCTTAGGTGCAGCGATGGGATCTGCCTGCGCGGTATCGATAGGTAGGATTCGAAGAGGAAATTGGATCGAACCTTTCATCTCCTGTCTTCTGTGTGTATGTGGGGGTGGGTTTGTTTGTGTAAGTGTATATTCCACTTATCGGATTTTGTCTGTTACTGTCTAAACATCAGAAGCAGACCACGACTGTAATGAAGAAAAAAAAAACGCCGCCAACATTGACTTCAACGGTTAATTCATGTTGCTAAACTTCGCTTGGTTGCCCAAAACTGACGGCCAATCTCCGTTGGATGGGGAACAAACCAGTGGAGGGGCGGTGGATGGCAATGCCAATTTGATAGAGGAGCGCAGATTTTTTGCTACTTTGCCTCACCTTGCCGTCACACCTACCGCCAGCCACCTGATGTTACCTGATGTGAGTACACAAGCTCGGTCACCAGCTGTTGATGGATGGATGGATTGATGGATGCTAGAACAGACGGACACTACACTGCAAACGATTGCTTGGGGACCCGAAGGCCAGCACAGCGAATCAATCGCGGGAGAACGTCTTAATTCGCCGTTCGGATGACGGTCGGCGATGGTCGCGATTGGTCGGATGGTTGAAAGCCAATTGAAAACCTGTTCTGAGCGTGGCTTCCGTTTTGCGCGCTTGGAATGAAACTGTTCTGCCTCCGCGTCGTCATCAGCAGCAGCAGATTGAATCAAGCTAACCGGCTGACCGCCGGGAGGCGAAGGAAGTTAAACTTTTAATGGCAACAGTAATGGATATACATCAATGTCATCCCCCCCAGTCCCCTCGATGGTGGCAATAGCAGTGGATGTACGAAATTAACAAATTTTTGTTTTAATAGCATCATTCAGAGCAGCTTAAAGCATCTTACTCGGGGTGTGAATGTAAACTCGCGCGGACCTAATTCAGGAAGAATATGTTCGTTGTATCGCAGAATTGCTAGGATAAATTCTGTAGGATAATCTTGAAACTCATTTCGAATAACATACGGAACAAATACCCTCTGATGTATTTTGCTGTAAGGTACTCTCAGGAATTACTTTTTGATAATTCTTAACTACTTAATCTACTTCTTAAACAAATAAACTATTGTAAACATTTTGAATGATAGCCAAACCACTGGACTTGAACTATGATTCAGACCAGAATAACGAAGTCCACTTTTGTTCTTTACTTTGAACGGTTTTCCACGAATCATTGTTGAGTTTTGCAGGATTTGTTTTGCCATCAAATAGGCCGATTTTTTTCAGCTGAACCTATTTGAGTGTTTTCAAAAATGTTCGTTAAATTATGTTATTTACGCAATAAAGTAACTATTCACGCGACTTTAGAAGAGCCTTTTTACGCGAATTCCGAACTTTACGAGGATTTCGCAGGAATTCCGGAATTCACCTTTTTTTTCGCGAATTTCGAAATTAACTCGAGTTTTTAGAAACCAGAAGTCGCACTCTTGAATTTCAGAATGGTGTTCGGGGTCGATTTCCGGCTCGTGAGTAGTAAACCAGGTTCGTGAATACGTACGTACGGATGTATTTGACCATTTGGGTTGTTTTCTATCATTCGGAAGTCGCCATCCGTTATTTAAAAATGCCGTCCGGGTTTGATTTTCAACTACTGGGTGTAGGGAATACAAATATTTCGCCGTTTTTTTTTTTTGATTTCCAGACACCAAAAGACGGCTTGTTTGAATTCAAAATGACGTCTAAAGTTGATTTTTGGTGTCTGGACATTATTCCTGTACCGGAAACAGACATATGAGTTGCTATTTACATGTTATAACTTGTATACCAGAAACCGGAAGTAGTCATCTTGTATTTGAAAATGCCGTCTAAGCTCAGATTCTGATCACTAATCATGATCATCTCTTTCTGAAAATATCCATATTTGGTGGTATTTAGCTGTTTCAAGCCGTTTTATAGATAAAGTTATCAAGTTGTCGTCATAGATCCTATAAAGGATGCTTTTTATTTACTTTAACAAATAATTCAGGAAAATTTCGAAATCTCATCACGATCTGTAAACTGCGTTAGAGAAAAACACAAACATTTGCTTTCTTGCAAGCGGATGCAAGTCATGTTGGAAACACAGACTCGCCGCTTTATGGAAACCAAACGGATTTGAAGTTCCGCATATAATTTTACTCTTTTCAGAAACAAATTTTTCTCTCTAAACTCGTTTTATTGATTCAAAAATTTATTTATTTCCTTATGTATCAACAGGCCCCATACGACTTCAATGATAAAAATTAATTTGAAACAAGACTCAAAATACTGAACATTTTAAAAAAATGTAAAAACAGACATCTCAACATACTCCTTGAAACATTTAAGTCGAAAAAATGCGGTACACGATTAAATTAAAGCCCTGTTATGGCAGCATTAGTGGCAATGTTGGTTTTGCTATGGGTTAGTCGTAGAAATGAGCTGCCGCTTAAACTACGCAGTCTTGTTTGGATGTTGATGCATGCTAGTAGAAATGGAATACCAAAGCATCCTGTCAAGAGATCGAATACTGCTAATGCCCGAGCTGTATTCTTTCCAGGGTCAAGACGAATGAGTTAACATCGGTTTTCATAGCTTGGTAGTCCTAATGGATCATGCCACTGTCGAAGGGCGTATTGAAGAAACCTGTGTTGAACATTTTCGATTCTTTCAGCTGAATTTAAGTACACTGCACTGAGGAATACTAAAGAATTGAGCGAACAAGCGAGCAGTATAGGTTTTTCAAGCAGCAAATGTCTGTAAAATTTATGATCATTCGGATAATCAACTATAAGTTCTTAGAAGCTTTGGCTATTGTAAAGTTGATATGCTACTTGAACGTTACCTTAGAGTCGAGAGAAATTCCAAGGCCCTTCATGTATTCAACGCGTTGAACAACCACGCTAGCTAATTTGTATCCAAATTCAACTGTATCCTTTCCTAGGCAAAATCAAGTCACTGAACATTTCATTGGATTCAATGCCATCTGATTCCTTTCGAACCATTCTTTAACAGTATCGATTTACTGCTAGAGATTCAGTTTATCACCATCATCTTCAATTCTGCGAAAAATCCTTAATTCATCAGCAAACGATAACCCGGTTAATCGAGTGCATGATTGACGTCATTAAAATAGAGCAGAAAGATTAGCGGTCCTAGGTGACTGCCCTGAGGTACACCTAGTGGCCGTAAATGAAGTAAAAAACTTTTGGCGATGTTCACGGTAAACTGACGATTGGTTAAATAAGATTCGAACCACCTTTGAAGCTAATTATCGTGTTAACTGCGAAAAAGACTCATTTGGAGCAGTTTGATAACACTAGTCAACACAGGTGCACTCCAAAACCTCAAACCGGAAAAAAGGAAAGATTATAGCTATTCAACCATTCCTGTGAATTTTGGTGTCTCTAGCCACTAACGTTTTTCAGAGATGAGTTTTCTCGTAAACATAACGCCAAGCGACGAACCCGGCGAGCAATTACTATGCGAACTCTCACGTAAGTTTACGCGTTCTTCGAGTTATGTTTTTTCTCAGTGCAGCATGTTTACTGTTTGGGGAAATTTATTATACATATGAAATACGTTGAATGGTTTTGCCTTGTTTTAAATTTTGTTTCAATTCAAACACAATTGTAAATATTTGTTTGTGTCATTCTGTTCATAAATTTATCATTCAATCACACTGGTCAACACAGGTGTGATCCTAAAGTTCAATCTGAGAAAAAATGAAATATTATACCTTTTCCAGCATTTCTGTGAATTTTGGTGTCTCTAACCACCAACATTTTTTCTGACACTTAAATGAGTTTTCTCGTAAACATAACGTTGAAGCGACGAACCCGGCGAGCAATTACTATGAAACACTTTGATAGGAGTTGACACGTTTTGCTTGGTTAGAGGCACCAAATGGTTGAATATCTATAATCTTCCTTGGGAAACTTGAGTTTTGTGGCGGCCTCACTTTTGTCGACCAGTAATTGTAAAATTAAGTGAACATTTTCTTTTTCGTAGATTTAACATAATAGTTTTCCCAAAATTTAATATCATATTTACATGTTTCATTATAATAAAATCGAAAGCCATTTGAGTAAACTTCCATTCTATTTCGTATTTCATATTTCAGTTTTTTTTAAATATACGCCATTATTCTATGGCGTCATTTTGTCATTTCTACGGCGAAAAATTAATTTTTACCTCGAAAAATACAATTTAGGCAGATTTTTTATTCTAAACATAAAAGCCTCCCCAGCTGGCCTCGAGGTACGATGCTGGCCTAACAAGTCGTTGTAGGTTCGAGCCTTGACTCGGAAGAGATTGTTAGTGTCAGAAGGATCATAGCGCTAGCCCCGCAATTGTCCTGTACACTTAACGGTTGGCTGCGAAGTCTGTGTATAATAAACAGAAGGTCAAGTTCCGAATTGGAATATGCCACCAAGGCTTTGCTTTCAAAAGGTCTGGCCACCGCTGTCCATAGGTAACCTCAACACCACAATAATTTAAGTCAAAATTGATTATTTTGTCACCATATCATATTTCATTGCAATTGTTCGAACGATTGCGGTCTCGTAAGAAAAAATAGTATATATTGAAGTTACTGAAAGGTAAATTAAGAACTACTGATAACACCCAACATGAGTTTATAGTGAATCCTAATTAAGATCCTAACCGGGGATTAGCTGTCGATTCGTGAGAGGCCGGTAGGTTAAAGTTTACGGTTGCTCCACTTTGGTGTGTCACCACGCGATTTCTACTACTAATTTCAAGTTACTAACTACCATTTTTCACCTCTCGCTACAGGTCGAGAGTCGACTAGTAGTAGCCGCAACAGGTTTTATTGTCATGGTAATAAAAGTCATTATTTTTATGGCGATCGCTAAAGACCTGAGAACTTCACTCTACACTAGTTTGTCAGGTAATGTTTTGTAGCCGCTAGTCACCGCACGGATCGATTTCACTATTAAAGCAATTGCCAAGCTTGTTGGTCAAATCGTTGTCTATTAGACAAACTGGGGCGGGACAAGGCCCAGTGACAGAGGAAGATTCTGCGTTCGGTTATCAAGTGGCGTGTTTACACTCGCTCGGTTTGAGATTTGTTCATGTGCTGTTCGTCATCCCTTCGCCTCAGGGCACTGGGTTCTAGCCGGGTATTGGTAAAGATTAGAAAGCTATTAATGTTTCGCGTGTACGTATAAGGTTTATTTAACGACTTAATGTCTGCTGCTACTGTCGGGTTTCGAACCAGCCGTTAGTGGTTTGTTGCAGTGGGTGTAGAATTAATGATTTGCTTTGATGAATCTGACATGGGTAATTACGAGCATGAGTGGCTGTTTATGATACTGTCAGATTTCAAACGATCGGCAGGATAGACTTTGCTGCGTGTGGTTCCAACTTCGGCTAGGGAAACCATTATTTTGCGATTGCTCGAGTTCACAGTGTCATTTTATGAGGCAATCATTCGTTATAGCAGTGATACGTAAGTAATTTCTGTTTCTATTTTCTTGTCTATCGCTTCTGTCTCAGGTGAATTTACCTTCAATTAGCTGCAACTAAACCCGACAGACCGCGTGAAGTTTGTAGACTTCAAACGCGCAAAACAATCATGCAATTATCGACAGACTAAGAAGGATCTTCCCGTCGGTTGGTTGCTTACCGGTAGTGGCAGTGCGAATGATGATTATCTTTCTAGACCATCGATTCTTCACTATTATTCAGTCGAAGGTAAAAGTTCCCGCGTGTATCCACTGAGCAGGGCAAGTAGTTCGTCCTGTGTTCACGCGCACCTGCGTTCGGAAGCTAATTGAGTTTCGATTTATTGACACTTGATTGATTCAAATGAACTCAGAGAAGCACGTGAAGACTTCTCGACTTGGCTGGAACCGATTGATGCGTAATTCCTCGCTCAGCTGGAAGAAATTAATGAGTTGCGCTTATGACGTTCTAGGGCCAATCGTTGTAGTTTCTGATAACAACAGCTGATAAATGTTTCGTGCTTACTCGCTCCAATGGAAGCGCGGATATTTTGAACTGCGCTCGTTTGACTTCGCTTCATTTGATTAGCCTGTCTGAGATATCAAACTGACACATAGAATCCTACTGAGGATGGAATTACGCACTGCATCAGTATGATGTTCCAAGAAAATATTTATTCAATTTACTATGGTACAATAGATCAAAATGCCGGTAAGAAAATTCATACAAAAAAGCTTGTACCAGTTTTTTCAACATGATATAAAAGCAAAATGTCAGTCACTTTCGGACTATTCGCCAAACAGTAAATTTTCCTTTATATCAAGTGGGTGTTTTAAGAATTCCTCATTAAATGAGGACATGATAAGATTCGACTATATTTAATTTGAGTGAAACAATATACACTTATTGCTTATAAAAGATTAAGGATTACCAAAGGATTGAAAGATTACAGGTTTGTCCTAAAAGCTCAAACTAAAGAAAAACGAACGATTATAGCTTTTTAACCATTCCTATGAATTTTGGTGCACCTAGCACCAAGCAAAATTTATGAAACTGTATTGTGCCGTGTCAAAAAAATGTTGTGTGAACAAAAAAAAATTATTAAGAAGAATTTAGACTAAGAAGCAAAGGAATAATTGAATTGGGAAATTTTGTGTATTTCAGGAAATAAAGAATTGTATGGTAACGACTGTGTGACTCGAAAATAGGAAGAGACCAAATGCCTGAAAAAAGAGTTCGAGAAGGAACCAAAAAGAGACGATATAGGAAATTTATACTGACGGAAAAGAATTTTTTGAATTGTAAATCCGGACATGTAAATCTCAGAAAAAAACCTAAATTAATCCACCTAGCGGTCAGACCCAGCCTTTCTCATTCAAACCTTTTTTTGTAAAAATAGATTTACAAGAACGCTTCAATCCAATAAATGTATATTCACTCTTAAAAAATATTGATGTTGTAATCTATACATATAAAAATGCAATCCGGTCTGTCTGTCTGTCTGATCCATATAGGCTCGAAAATTTGTACCAGACCAGAAAGATGCACAGAAGCTAAAAATTGATCACAGACACAATCTTGAATTTTAAGATGGTGACTTCCGGTGTCTGGCAAACAGCCGGAAATGACCAAATACCATTCAATATGAATATTTTCGGAACCAGAATTACGCCCAGATGACACATATTGATTTCACAGGCAATTTCAAAGTTCAAAATGACGACTTTCGGTTTCTGAAAAACAGCCCAAAGTGACCAAATACCACCCAATATGAGTATCTCCGGAGCCAGAATGTTGCAAGAACACCACTATGAAATGTAGAATGGCAACTTCTGGTTTCTGGAAAACAGCCAAAAATGGCCGATTTTCGTCTGACATGAGTATCTCCGGATCTAGAATGATACACAGCAGCTGAAATCGACCACACATCCCATTTTGGATTCTAGGTTGGCGACTTCCGGTTCCTGGGAAACAGGCGAAAATGATCGAATAACACCCAATATGGGTGTTTCTTCAACCAGAATGACGCTCAGAGACTAGAAATTATCTTAAATACCATTTTGAAATCCAAGATGGCGACTTCCGGTTTGTGAAAAACAGCCTAAATTAACCAAATACCATCCAATATGAGTATATCTGGAACTAGAATGATGCAATGAGCTTACAATTGACCTCAGGCACCATTTTGAATTGCTAAATGGCAGCTTTTAGGAAACAGTCGAAAATGACCGAATAATACTCAATATGAATATTTCTGTAATCGAGATGATGCATAGAAACCAAACATTGACCCTGGACACCATTTTGAATTTAAAGACGACCACTTTTAGTTTCTGGAAAACAACCAAAATAACTAAATACCTCCCAATATGAGTATTTCCGGTGTCAGATTGATGCCAGAAAATCTGCTAAAAATGACCGAATACCACCCTATATGAATATATTCAGAATTAAGGCGATGTCGAGAATATTGTGAATGTCGAGGATATTGTCATTTCGATAAACCCAATCATTTCAAACGATTTGTTATTTGACTTTGATCATATCCTATGGCCGATTCGTCGTGCATTTGCAGACTTTTAACACATCGTAAGGAATCAATAAATTTGGAACGCTCAAATAGTACGATACCACATTCAAATTATGTTGAGGCCACATATATCGATCAAAGCAGGTATAGTTTTAAATAGTCTTTTAATTTCTTTTCTTTCCATAACTTTTTGAGCCACATATCAAATTGTTATGAAGTTTGTTATTTGTAAGTTCGAGAGATGACTCGTTCGTATGACACTAGTTATGTTCCAATAAGTCATGTAATCTTTGAGATAATAGACTTTAGTTGTTATATCAACAATTTAATACATAACGGTTGCTTAAGTACGATTATAATCGAATGAAATGGGAACGTATAGGGCAGCCAAACTTTTAAACCACGTGTTCAATCATAATTCATCAGTTAACCCTTAACTAGCTCGTTCATTTTATATCAATACTAGCTGACCCGGCAAACTTTGTCTAGCCCATTTTTGTGTATAATTTAATAACTTTAAACATCCTAAATTTATTGATTCCTTGCGATTTGTTTATAGTCTGCAAATGCACGATGAATCGGCCATAGGATATGATCAAAGTCAAAAGGCAAATCGTCTGAAATGATTGGTTTTATCGAAATGACTCGACTTTTGGCTTCTGTACATCACCTTTATTCTGAAAATATCCATATTGAGTGGTATTCGATCATTTTCAGCTGTTTTTCTGGCATCAATCTGATTTCAGATATACTCATATTGGGTGGTACTCAGTAATTTTGTTGTTTTCCAGAAACTGAAAGTGGTCATCTTCGAATTCAAAATAGTGTCCAGGGTCAATGCCTGGCTTCTATGCATCATCTCGATTACGGAAATATCCATATTAACCCTCTAGTGCCCAAATTAATTTTTAGACGGACTTCGAAAAAATCACTATAAAACCTTATAAACATTTTCTAAGTCCTCATTGAAGCTTTTTAGAGGTTTGACTGAAGACCGTCTAGAGGCGGCACTGAGCACTACAGGGTTAAGTAATATTCGGCCTTTTTCGGCGGTTTTTCCGGACCCAGAAGTGTCCATCTTGGATATCAAAATGACATTTGGAGACAATATCTAGCCCCTGAGCGTCATTCTGGTTTAAGAAACACTTATATTGGGTGTTATTTGGGGTCATTTTCGGCTGTTTTGTTTCATTTGTAGGAAACCCATCCTCCCAGAAGAAGGAGGGGGGTCAAACTATAATGGACATATTTTTTACCCCTAAAAATATTCACCTGCCAAATTTGGTTCCATTTACTTGGTTAGTTCTCGAGATGTGCAGAAATTTGTGTTTAATTTGTATTGAACCCCTTCCTTCCAGAAGAGGAAAGAGTGTCGAACCATTATAGACATATTTGTTACATCTTAAAACAATCACATACCAAATTTGGTCGTATTTGCTTGATTGGTTTTCGAGCTGTGCGAAATTTGTGGTTTGTTTGTATGGGACCCCTCCCTTATAAAAGAGAGAGGGGTGTTAAACTATTATGGGCATATTTGTTTTCCCTAAAAATATTCATCTGCCGAATTTTTGGTTCCATTTACTTGGTTAGTCGTGGAGATGTGCAGAAATTTGTGTTCCATTAGTATGAAACCCCACCTTTTCAGAAGAGGGAGGGGTGTCGAACCAATATGGACATATTTGTTTCCCCTAAAGACATCCATATGCCGAATTTGGTTCCATTTGCTTGGTCAGTTTTCGAGATGTGCAGAAATGTTTGTTTCATTTGTATGGGACCCCTCCTTTCCAGAGAAGGGAGGGGTCTCGAACTATCTTAGTCACCTGGATCAGTCGTGGAGATGTGCAGAAATTTGTGTTCCATTAGTATGAAACCCCACCTTTTCAGAAGAGGGAGGGGTGTCGAACCAATATGGACATATTTGTTTCCCCTAAAGACATCCATATGCCGAATTTGGTTCCATTTGCTTGGTCAGTTTTCGAGATGTGCAGAGATGTTTGTTTCATTTGTATGGGACCCCTCCTTTCCAGAGAAGGGAGGGGTCTCGAACTATCTTAGTCACCTTGCTCGGCCCCTAAAACCTCTATATACGAAATTTCACGCCGATCAGTTCAGTGGTTTCCAAGCCTATATGGATCAGACAGACAGAGCTGCATTTTCATTTGTTTAGATAGTTCAACTGATTACCGTGACGGTAACCACCAGTCGAGTGTACTCCTATTTGTATTTAATTTCCGGTGGTAGGTTTTAAAGGATGATTTAAAAATAACTGTCGGAGTCACCTGTTTCAAATTGCTGTCATATTATTGTTGTTCATTGCGCCTTCTGCGATCTCATTTCTTCGTTATATGGAAATTCTACTTTCGTGAATTCTACCATTTTCCTTTCAATTTTCCTAGTTTTCCGCCGTAACAATTTTCCTTGGACAAAGACGAACACAACGAAACAAAGCCAGTTCAAATCGGACACTCCGTTGTATAGTTATGGACGGTCGCACATATATGTAACTTTATTTCATATATAAGATTGTTCAAATCGGTTGTGTAGTTTCTGAGATAATGAAGTTTCGTGATTTTCACATTTCGATACATTACAGACGAAGTTACAGTCCGCTTACAGTAGAATTCAATAGGGTGTTATGAGGCAGCTAGACATTTCATTTGACACTAATTTTGTGGAAATCGGGTCAGCCATCTTTGAGAAAAGTGAGTAAGTCCAAGTAGTCTTCGGAAAATGTTCCTTTTCTTAGCTGGATTTCACATTTTTAAACATAACAGGCAAAGTAATAGTCCGATTGCAAAACAAATCAATAGGGTCTTATGGGGCAACTAGACCTTCCATTTGACACTGATTTTATGAAAATCGGTCCAGCCATCTCTGAGAAACATGAATGAGATTAAACAGTCTCCAGATCACGTTTCTTTTCATAACTTTTGAACCACAAGTTCAATCTTCATAAAATTCAAAAGTTAAGGGTTTTTAAGGTAGCCCGTTCATTTGAAATCAATTTTGTTCAAATCGGTTGTGTAGTTTTTGAGATAATGATGTGCCGTGATTTTTACATTTTGATACATAACCTCTAAACTAAAAATCCGATTACAATAAAATTTAACAGGGTCTTATGGGACTACAAGACCTTTCATTTGCAATTAATTTCATGAAAATCGGTCCAGCCATCTCTGAGAAAAGTGAGTGAGAATAAAAATCTGCACATACACACACACACACATACACACACACATACAGAAAATGCTCAGCTCGTCGAGCTGAGTCGAGTGATATATGCCATTCGGCCCTTTGGAGCACTTTTATACTTTCGGTTTTGCAAGTGATTGCTATACCTTTCTAGGAGAAAGGCAAAACAGTATTAAAAAGGACAATATAAACGTAGGGTAATCGTTCCTATATTCATCTCAACAGCTAGATGCACCTATATCCATCTTATTTCTCTCTTTTGTCTAAGTCATCGTCAAATTCGTGCAAATTTTTGAAAGTAAATCTATCTGCTTCTCGATTTTATCAAGTGGTTGAAAGTTTTACGTTGAAAATATGGTGAAACTTGACGATAAAATGATCAAAAAGGCGTGATGAGATGAATATAGATACTAAGATGAATATAGGAGCGATTAGCCTTTAACATTTGTAACATGATTACTACCAAACTGTTTAAATCTACGACAAATGGAAATTTTGTATAAAAATATTTTATGATGAATTGATTATTTACTAATAATTGTTCAGAATTTACATTGTGTGTTCTGCCACAACCGATGTTGGACACCAACACACTTAACAATAGAACGATAATCCTTTCTACTCCTTGAAAAAGGTGAAATAAAGTCACCGAAACTGTCGGAATAAGAAAAAACAAATCGTTTTTGCTAGTATACACGGACTGATTAAGCCGATAAACTCGTTAAATGAACCGTTTCAGTCGTTATATAAACAAATTCAAAACCATGGCCACCGTTTCAAAAGTATATTTTATTATAATAATAGATTAAAATTGCTATCGCAGCAGTTAACTGAACATAATTTGTGGGAAATTGGAAACCTACTAATCGAGCAAAAAAAAGGAAAAAAATTAAACTTACATCTATCTTACAAACTATAAAGTGAGCTAATAAACTTATTGACAATTAGGTTTGACATATTTTCTAATGTTTCCACATTAGTAAACCTATGTAGTTCATTCGAGCTAAGCCAGGGAAAACGCTCTTCAAAATTTATTCTGAATCCTTTGAAGCATTTCCTTCGTGGTTGTACAACAACTCATCCAGAAGCATATAACATTGCTGGTCAGAATATTTATTTGTGGAATAACAGTTTATTTTTGAGACAAAGTCTTGAATTCCTGTTGATAAGAGGATATGAACATTTCAGATATTTATTGCACTTTGATTGGATGTTCTGAATGTACTCCTTGAAAGTAGGATTTTGATCCTAAATTAGCCCTGAGTATTCAACTTTATCAGGCCAATTTAAAATCCCACCGTTCATATTAACAACGTGATTATTGGTGGGTTTGAAAAAATTTATAGTGTTTTTGATGCTGTGGGAGAAATCTTCCATTTCTGTAAATATGAAGAAAATAGGTATATCTAGACTTTTTTGCAGCCTACTGCATATGACACGAAGGTTTTTTCCTTTTACGGAAATGCTTGTATCGTCACAAAACAGAGATTTCTCACAGCAAGATCAGAAGTAAGAATGTTATATCGTTTGTGATAAAAAAAATGGACCAAAATTGCCGATTGTTCATGGGTACCTGCACACCCACTGACGAAACTATTCATGCAGCATCATTCATAGTAACCCATGAGTTAGCAGAAAAAAATTGACCGCTCTATCAGTTGAATTCTAACCGCGATGGCGAAAACAGTGAAGCTTGAAGTTCAAAAGTGTGTGCGTTCAAAGAACGGTATCCCACCGCGTCGAAAACGGACATCGTGCGGAACTTTGTGAACGCCGGATACGCCGGTACCGGCGTTTATAACATCTTGGCACTATTGGACAACGATCAGAGCATCGAAAAATGCCCGGTTTCGGACGGTTGACAACCCGAGCGACAAAAAGCTCCTAAGGATGCTAAAGAGGAAGACCGAGGAAAAAGAGGCTACATCGCAGCGTGCGCTTGGCCGGGAGGTCGATACAACCGCCAAACAGTGAATGGCCATACGTGTCAGCAAGCAGCAGTCTTGTCCATTGGTCTCGGAGCTGCTGGTAATGATGCAGTGGTAGCTGGTCAAGTCGATTTTCCCGGCAAATCGCGACGTGGTTATAGACGATGAGCCTTGCTCACCCTGGATGGTAACGACTGGCAGGGCACTTCGAATTTTTCTATCCCCACGAAAAAAGTCAGCACCGAGGTGAAGTTCATTTCACATACCAAGATCCCCAAGAAGGTGCTGCTGTAGCTGACAATCAGCAAGAAGGGGATGTCAAAGCCGCTCTTCTCTCGCTCCAAACTGGCCGTGAACGGGAAAATTTCTAGAAGAAATGCCATAAGGCCGAAGACGCGATGTTTTGGTCAGATCTGGCGTCGGCCCATTACCAAAAGCGATCGTTGGAGGAGATGGAGCGCCTGAATATCGATGTGGTACTCAAGTTAGCGAACCAGCTCAAAACGTTTTCGTCCGTCATGACGAATGTTCCGGTTAGCTGCCGGAAGGCCGCTCGCAAGGGCGTAATTTTTTTTTTGCAAGTAAGCTTACATAATTACCTTCAATTGGAGAACTTATTAAACTCAATTTTCTGTCTTATTTTATTTTTTACCACCATCCGAAAAAGGTCCATTTTTACCGTAAACGTTATAAGATTGGGCCCAAGATACTTGTCGCGTACCTCTAACAGCTGCACTGCACTGCACTCGCTATTGTGTAACAAATTAAACGCAGTCTTTTGTATCAAGTTCAGAGTAGATTTTTGCCATTACGGCGTGGCCACGCAGCTTAGAAAAAGACAAACAAACCAAAACACTTTGTTGAGTCAAAATATGTAGGCAGTGGTATTTATTCCGTCCATGTTATTGTTATCCGTGCTCGGGAAGCAAACCAATAGCGAGGGAAATGTATGGGCAAGCTTGACCTTGGAACTTTTCACCTTTTTTCACCATTAAGCAGTAAAGCAACAATGTTGAGCATTATATCAAACAATTGTTACACATTTTATCTATCCACCGACATATAAATGACTAAGATGCATTAAGTCGTTCGCTTGCTATAATCGTTTGAAATCTGACGCAACATTTGCCAGTTTCACCTTGAGGGAAAACCAGTTCTATCCAATTTACCATTTAAGTGGTTAACCTGAAAGGTGCTGTCAGTCACGTAACTTTGAACTATTTTTGTCATGTAAAGAAGAAAACGGAAATTGCACATTTTAGGCTTTAAACAATTATGCCAAACATTGGCGAATTGCTTTTCTATGTCAAGAAGAGCAGCTCCAGTGGAATAGTTTATAGATGTATAGTAAAGTAATTTTTTTACACGATGACCACGTACCGTGCACAAAAAAACCGTGTAAAAAACCGCGTTATTTGGAAAAAATCGTAAGAAACGTGCAAAAATGTAACTGTGTTAAAAAACACCCTACTGTCTGTTACCGTTACTCATACTGTATCTTTCAAAAGAAGATACTAGCCCCAAATTTCTTTCTAATGACAACAGAAAATGTGTTTGTGAAATTTCTCTTTGTATTTTGCCATTCTTCACATTTCCGGTATTTTCAACAAATTAAACATCTTGAAGATTGTTGACATTTAATGGTTTTAAAATTTTTAGATTGTTCACAATTTTTATATTTTTTGCATATTATTTATTTTTTTAGACACTTCTGATATTTAGCGACTCGTCCATAGGTGCAACCTCTGCATTGCACACGGGAACGCCAGGCAAAAATATATTTCAAACGCAAATTAATATTTATTTTATTGGTTTTTAGTTTCACTTTTAAATAGTAACAAAGATAATGACTTGCGTGATTACGCGGATATGATCGCGATTACTTCCCCAAACTGTGATTTTCAGAATTTGTAGTTGGACAGGCAGGTTCAAGTGCCACCCCTGATATTTAGAACATGTTAAAAATATTAATAACATTGAAAATATTAAAGATTTCAAATATTTATTGACATTTAGCTAAGATTTGCCTTGACTGACTGCACATATTAATGGTTCCTTTCCGTGATTGATCCGAATCAACTGAATGTTGCTGGGAGGGACCTGATTCTACTAAGATTTGAACCCATGACCACCCGCTTGTCAGAGCGTACTCTGTAACCTTGCGGCTACGTAGCTCCTACAATGTTAGTGGATGTTAGTGATACCCTTGCTATTTGGAAACCGTTTTAATCTCTGCATCTCCACAAAGGTCACAAGAAGGAGGTTTTTGTTAGTAGGGAAGGGTAAGTTGAATCAGGATTCAATTTGATAAGTGACGCGATCATACATACATTTTATACCCAAATCTATCAAGCTATTTTCGGTTTATTCTTCGTTCAGTCGGATGATTAGAGATTCACACTTAGCTTATTTATATTTGGTATTGGTTTAAATTAGCAGACATTAATGATTCTGTAGAGGCAACGCATGACTGTATGATTTATTGAGGTATGCTGTTGGGGCCATGCCCAAAAAAGCCCAGGTACTACATTCCTTCTGGAATTTGACCTTCTGTTTATTCGACACATACTTCGCAGCAAACCGTTAGCGTAGAGAACAACTGCGGGGCTATCGCCACGATCCTATTGACTCTAACGGTGTCTCTCAGCCGAGATTTTATATTATTTTTTAGTTTACAATTTATTTATTTATTTATTTTACCCATTTTATGATTTTCGACTTTTCAATCTTTTTACTGTTTTCAATATGTTCGTATTTTTTCTGACATTTTTACACCTTTCACATTTTTGGTATTTTACATTTTTTATATATTGTTTACACTGATCAACACAGGTTTGGCCGTAGAACTCGAAATGATGAAATGTTAGAGATTTTAGCGCTTTAACCGTTCTTGTGAATTTTAGTGTCTTCAGTGAGACAAATCGCGCCAAATGACCGATGGTCGAATATCGACCCTTTTTGATTTGAATGAAACTTTGCACACGAATTTGGCTTAGCAAACTGAGCATTTTTCACAGATGGAAAGTTTTTTTACACCCATGAGTTACATTCTAAAAGGGCGTATGTCTTTTGACATAGATTTTATTCGAAGCATTGTAGTCCAGAAACCGTTGGTTGTATAGAAAAACTGTCTGAGAATGAGTTGTAGGGAATTAAAAATGCATCATAAAAAAATTCTACACTGTACAAAAAAATTTTTTTGACCAAAAAAAATTAAAAATAAACATTAATTTCAAACATTAAAAGAGTTGATTTTTTTTTATTTTTTCTTTAAATAAACTTGACGTTAAAACGCAATTTTTAAAAAAAAGTCCAGGATGGAGAAATGAAAAATATTTTTTTAATGGTAGATTGATTTTTTTATAAAAATTCTAATTCAAATATTTTTCAAAAAAATTTTATTCTGATGATTTTAAAAGATGCAGAGAGTCATTTTAAATCAAAAAGCTCTTGGTAGTTAACATTCTAAAGGCATTGGTTTTCGAGTTATTTCTAATTTAACCTCGAAAAATTATTAAAATTTAGGAAAATACACGTTTTTTCTTAATTTGTCCGTGGTTCTCCAGCAAAAACCATACGTTTATTGGAATGCTTGATCAAAAATATACAATTCATTCTTTGAAAACAAAACGATTGGATAAATAACTCAGGCGCTGTACCATAGCCTACCTACACGTTCTCCTTTGCCGAATGTTTTATAAAAAAATATGTTTGTCGTGCAACACTACCTACTTGTAAATTACGCTACCAATATCCTATAATATCTGTTTCCGTATATAAATCCGATTGCACTTCTTAAGAATTGTTAGTAACAGTTTGCATTTTGTGAAGATGAATAAAGTGAAAATGGAATACACCAAACCCAAGTGCTGTAAACCCTTTCCTGATCATCGGTGCTCATCAAGCTTACGTAAATTAAACGAAAACGTTATTGCAAAATTAAAAATATTGAACTGTCAAGCTCATTTTAATACGTCTTTATTGATTTGTGATTCGTGTAGATTATATTGTATCGAAGTGAATCATCAACATCAGGATGTGGAAGAAACATTCTACCGACGGAGTTGCAACCATCTGCATCTGTATATGAATTGGCGGAGATACCATCAATCGTATCAAAAAGAATACTCCAGAACATAGAAAATTGAGTTAACCAACAAAGGCCTAGCTGGAATCAACGTTTCACCGATATCACTGGCAAAGCTAAATCAGGAAAAATATCCTAAGAAAGGTATCTGAACATTACTGACGGTATAAGAAAAAAAAATTCGATTTTGATGCTGAAGATGACCTGGATTTATTGAAACGTAAAGCGAGAGACTTCGACGAGATGATTTTGCAGTTAAAAGAAAAATTTACTGCGCCCGAATGCTCGAGGGAAGAAAAAGTAAGAATACTTTCGGTTCTACCGAAATCTTGGAACCAACAAACGGTAACAGAAAAGTTTGAAACAACGAAATACATTGTGAAACAGATCCGGCGCATATCAGAGGTTAGTGGAATATTGGCTATTCCTGACGTAAGGCTTGGACATGGATTGCCCCTGGAAGTAAAAAACGAGGTATTGCAGTTTTATAACAATGACCAGGTCAGTAGAGCCAAGCCAGGGCAAAGGGACTACGTTTCAGTTAGAAAAGATGGTAAGCGACAGCATGTGCAAAAGCGACTCTCAATGAATTCAATTCGTGAGGCTTACGTTTATTTTAAAGATATCAGCAGAACTGATATTGGGTTGACTTATTTTAGAACTTTGAAACCTAAGCATTGTAAATTACTTGGAAGCTCAGGATCTCATAATATTTTTGTTTGTACTGATCACGAGAATACTAAATTGATGATACACAGTCTAAAGAAATATTCATTCCAAAATGATTCTAAATTTTACTTTGAACAACTATTCAGTAGCTCAACTCCACGATCCAAACATTGTTATCTCCGCAAATGCGAACATTACCCAAGCCGTTTAGATTTTGAAAACAGTTTTTTCAAAGAACTTAAAAACGTTGTGTGAGAGAAATACCTTTCGAACAGTTGGTTGCAACAGATCGATGTAATATAGAGACATTCGCGAAGCCAATTGATGAATTTGTATCTTATTTTTGTGAAAAGTTGGAAAAGTGGATAACCCACGATCACATGAAAACTCAACAGTCGACTTACATGAGAGAAGCAAAAAATAATTTGAAAGATGGTGAAGTTGTTATAGCGTGTGATTTCTCAGAGCTCTTTTCTTGAGAACCGTTCTTCCAATCGTCTTGTAGTCAAAGAATGTGTCGATATCTCAGCGGATAACAGCAGACGTGGCTGCGTTGGTTTCTTCACAGATCACTTTTAAGTTTGGTTTATTTCAGTTCATATAACACGTTTATTTAGCTTTACACTTGATTGATTTTTCTCTTGATTTTGCAGTTTAATTTCACTTAATTTATTAATATTCTAGTTTACAACTACATTTTTAAATCTTATATTTAAATTTTAACTTTAATTTTAAATGCATGTATTAATTGGAAACGCACTATAAGGGCTCATTTAGAGTACTGAATACCATCCGTGTCGGAGTAGAAGAGGGGTATTTCACGTGCTGGATCGCTATTTATACCTCGGTGAATTTTCTAGCTGGCGGAACGAGGAAGTCAACAAATGCCAATCGGAATTCTGCATCGATGACAGTTTGATGGGATGACTTCGAAAATTCGATGACCGGGGGATCTTCGCACAAGGTTGTTTATAAGTTTGACAACCAGGCCGCGCTGGTTTGTTCGTATACGAACAGAATGAATTGTATATTTTTGATCAAGCATTCCAATGAACGTATGGTTTTTGCTGGAGAACCACGGATATATTTTTTGAAAAATATTGGAATTTAAATTTTTATAAAAACCAATCTACCATAAAAAAAACATTTTTCATTTCTCCATCCTGGACTTTTTTTTTAAAGTTGCGTTTCAACGTCAAGTTTATTTAAAGGAAAAATTAGAAAAAAATTCAACTCTTTTTTTTAATTGAAATTTAATGTTTATTTTCAATTTTTTTTGGTCAAAAAAATTTTTTTTTTGTACAGTGTATAATTTTTTTATGATGCATTTTTAATTCCCTACAACTCATTCTCAGACAGTTTTTCTATACAACCAACGGTTTCTGGACTACAGTGCTTCGAATAGAACCTATGCCAAAAGACATACGCCCTTTTAGAATGTTTCATGGGTGTAATTACTGTATTCATTACTGACCTTTTCAGTATTATGATTTTTTTTTAACATTTTGGACATAATAAAAAAAAACATTTCAGACAATTTTGAAATTATGGACATTTTTCAGAATTGTTGACATGTTCTACACTGTTTACTTTTTGGATATTCTTGAGATTTGTGCCATTTTTTTTTTTTTTGACATTCTGAATACTAAACAATAACTTTTGACACAGTTGATATTTCTGATTGTTTGACATTTTCGATCTTTTTGACTTTTCTGACATTCCTGGCAATTGACATTTTTAACATTTATGATATTTTGACATTTTTAAAATTCTAGAAATTTCACATTTTCAACATTTATATCGTTTAGGACACTTATGACAATTTTGACGCTTCTGTCATTTTCGAACATCTGAACTATTTTGAACTATTTTTACGTTTTGGGACATTTCGAATATTTTTGCGATTTAAAACATTTTTGGCATTTTCGGATGAATTTGATATTCCTCACACTAGTGATTTTGTTGTGGCATCGTATACTTTTCGTTATGTGAAAATGTCTGATTTTATGACAAATAATCCTCATTTCTAGGAAGTTTTACTTTTCTCATTTTTTTTTTGAAAAAAGTGGGAAGGAAACGCATCGAGTGTAAAAAAGGTTTGGGAAAATGTTGCTCCTAGTGAAATAATGTGTCGTGGTTGGTAGCGTCGTTTCAAATACCGTAATTTCAATTTTGATGACTAAAAACGCTGAATCGGAGGAATTGATCGATGAGGATCCATGCCAAACGCAGGAACAGTTTACATCGGTCTTAAAGTTACTCGCCAAGCCATTTCCAAACGAGTAAGGAGTTCTACAAGAAAGATGGGTAGTACTTCGAATGATCTATGGATAACTTTTTTCCAAATAAAGTTGCCCTTTTTTTTTATCAGCGAAAATTTAGTAACGTTCCTAATAGTTGTAATGTTTTTGGCATTTTTACTTTTATTTACCTTTTTAACATACGTTTCTATATTTCTGTCATTTTATAAATATTTATATTTTTTATGATTCCTGACATTTGTCATAACATTTTTGACGTTCCTGACATTTGTCATAACATATTTAACGATTGACATTCTGGTCATTTTTGCCATTATGTTCAACAATGATCAGCAAGAGTTATACTTTCGACTTTGAAGTGCAAACAAAAAAATAGTTATATTCTTAGGAATTTGTTATAGTTTCGACTTTGAAGTGCAAACAAAAAAATAGTTATATCCTTAGGAATTTGTAGTACAATATGGTACCCATTTTCTGTTGTTATTTCTGTTGAAAAGTTATATTTGCATACCAGATTTTCAAATTAACACTATCAAAAAATAGTACCGTTTCAGCAAGTTTTACCTAAAACTTTAATCTCTCTTTCCTGTATCATACAAATTAGTAGTCATACATATTTTCACACGGTTTTTTCTGTTCCGTGTTGTAACAGACTACAGTAGATAACTGAAAGGTTGTCTTACTTTCGAATTTCGTTACGTTCTCGATTGGAAGATGATAACATTTAGTTACCAATACTGTTTTGCTCAATAAATCGTACTAGTATCTTTTCTACTAATTTTCAATCGTTCAATCCCAAACCGACCACGTTATGGTATGCATGTTTAAAAATCGCAACTCAAGTAAAACCACAATCGCTGTGTACTTTAAGGTAATCTGAGCTGGTGTAGTTTGAACCTAGAATGAAACACTGGCTCGTTTGCTACGAAATCAAGCACTTGCGTTTCGCTCTAAATTGCCGCACCGCACAAAGACTGCACTTGTTTTCTCCTCCCCAATTACGGTGTCTAAATACAATCTGTCAGCAAATTATTATTAGCTGTAAGTTAGTTATCACCACCGTCGCCACCACCATCATCATCATAATCATCAGTAGCAGTAGCACCATTACGGTCAGAGTAGTCTTGCTCGAAAAACAAACGCCTGTCCGGTCCGGGGGATAGTTTGTCGCTTGTAGTTTCACAGCCAACACAGATGCTCTACTGAATGTAGGACAAATGCAGGACAAAGAAAATTGAACAAACGGGAGCATCCTAATGCAATTCATTTTCTATTATTTTCCGTAACTAGATTTGTGGCCCTGCCAACGGTTGGGTAGTTTGCTTTCTCGGACTGTAATTAGTGTGCGCCGTGTGTCCCTCATATGGCCGTTGGCGATCCGAAGGTGCCTCCGCCCCGGACAACTGCGACGCGGGGGTGTTGATGGATTGACGGATAGATCACTGCAGCCTATTATAACAAGTGAAATTGAAACAAAGCGACTTCTTGATTGTTTTGACACAGAGCTTACAGAGAGGAGGGAAACCGCTAGGGATTACGTGATGCGTCGTAGCTTTGCTGGTTGATTAAAAAATAAAATCATAAAGGTTTCCACCTTGTAAGCTATGATTCACTTGTTTGCTTTCACCGATATCATGAATTTCCAGACAACCTTCGGAACCTACCTCAATATGTCTGCTCTTGCACAGGTACTTTGCGGAACTAACACGCAACCATTGCCCCCTGCCGTCCGATATCAGTTTGAACCAGGTGTCACCTCTGGTTACTTCACGGCCAAACGGGTACACCCGATGATAACACATCGAAACCTGCGCAGGTGCTTTAGTTTCTCGCAAAATGCACGGACCTAGAATTCGCAACCAACGCTACCGAGAGAACAATCCAGCGCACGCCAGGGCCGTATCTTATCAGTGTGAAGGTCGCCCGCAGCTAGTAGCATGCTTCAGGGGGTGACACTCGGATGATGATGCATCGCGGCGTAAACGGTATGACGACGTGTGTCCCAATTAGCGAGTGCGCGAAAAATTTAGGCCACAAAAAGTGGGACTACCTTCGCTATTGCTATCTATCGTACAAGGTAATGGTACTGAACAAACACGGGGAAGGGCAGGTTATTGCTAGGGGTTGTTGGAACTGTTAGACGTGAGAGTTTTACAAAGCCGAACACGGATGTAAAATTTTTATCTAGCTTCTTAACATTGCTGATATAACATGACAAATTTTAGAGGTTTCATTTATTCCGAACACGAAATGAAATGTTTTTACCATGATAGAAACATGTACAATACACTATATCTGAATTATATGATAAAAATATCTTTCCAAAATCATTGCAATCTTGTTAAACTTTTATTAAAAAAATATCCTTGGGCATCCGGTAATTTGGCGCGCATTGGCGTAAATAGCCTAACTGCGACGAATAACAACAACGGCCGCCAGAAATACTTTAACAACATAGTTTTGCTAGAATTTTCGTTTTCCTTGATAGTACTTTTAGGTAACTAAATTGTCTATCTTAAGAACTTGAGTTTAAATAGAATTGAAATAGCCGGTTTTTCCAAAATCAATTTATGTTTTTGAAATCATTTTAATTTTTAGTATAGGATCTCAAACTCATCTACTCCTTAATTATTAAACCCAAAAACAAATAATCAGAAATCTGTTTACGGTATCTGGCAGTCAAGCGATTTGTTTGTCTTTATCAGCTCATTTTCTGATTCAAAATTTTTTAGGAGAAGCTCATCTCTCTGAAAACGGAAGTCACGGCTATGGCGACAACAAAAGTAAACAAAAATCACAACATTTGACGCCAAATCCATTGTACAGTTTAGGGCCCCGTACAATTGCTCTGACGAAACGTTTAGCCGCCGCCGCTTAGCCAGCGCCAGTCAGCCAATTTAACTGAATTTCCCCGAATCGCCTAATTTATTCCCAATGATACTGAAATGCTGCCATCGCTTCTAACAGAAGCGGCACAATACTAGCTGCATGTCGATGTGCACATACGTATTCCGACTGACTGGTTCCTCGCTAATCAACCGCACAGCACCGCCATCATCACCTTCCTTTCCATTTCTGGCAAATCATTTCACTTCGTTGCATCGCGCTTCTTCTCTCTCTCTGTACTCGATCGGAAGTGCCGTGGAGTCGCGGGGTTTGGCGTGGCAGCAGTGCACAGCAAATTTTTCTCTTGGAAACCTTTTTCCACAGGTTGCTAATAAGCAATAGTCTGCTAGTTAGCTAGATTCGCAAACAACAACAACAAAAAACCAAGAGGAACGATTCGCACGCAACGCTTTCGTTTGTTGTCTTGTGCGTTGTTATTACAGTGCTGCTGCCGCTGCGGCTCATTCATTCCCCTTGACACACATTCGGTGGGCTGCATTCTATGGCGCTAAGCGCGTAGTACTGCTGCACACGACTACCGCAAACGTTACTGTGTTGGTGGCGACGCTGGCGCGGTGGTGCAACTGGCTGTTATGGATTTTTAGTGTTTTTTTTTTGCAAGTTTACCTGTGACTCTCTTCAAATAATGACTTTCGTTCGACATGGCTTGCAGTACATAAAGTGAATTAACAATTGCGTTTGTGAGTTCGGTGTGGGAAAACACGAGAAAAATTAGCTTGTATTTATACCGCATAGCAGTTTCAGAGGGAACAATTGGAAGCGTGATTTGATATCGTTTCGAAGTTTTTTGGATGCGAGCAGCAGTGCTGATAAAAGTCATTTTCCCCAGCAAAATTCTTCGAAAATTACAGCCAATCATTTTCAATTTTCATTTCCAATGATCGCAGTACTCTTTCAGATACACTGGATTTTCGTCCTAGTAACGTGCTGTTATACTCAGATGAAATAGATCACGCGCATCGTTCACGGTTACGGAATAAAATTTGACGACAAATCCAACCAAATGATCTTCACTACAAAGCGAAAAAGAAAAACAAACAGTCCACTCAACCAAAATAAACCTCACCGAAACACTTTTTCACTGACACTGACCGATGCCTTGACAATCTTCGTTAACTGATAAACTGATTTTGTTGTCTTGCTTCCATCGCATGAAATATAATGAGGTGTTTTGACAGTTCACTTCCATGCAAAAAGCGGGAAGGGAGAACTCTGAAAGGATTGTGGAAAAATAACGTTTATGGATGCTTTTTTTTTACTTTCACTCAATAGTGTCAACAAATATCAACCCTGGCGAGCAGAAACACATCAACGTTAATTTGGATTATTCATTTTGCTGAATGTAGAAGGATGTACTGTTGCAATATAGACTTTCTTATGCTATGAAAATGACGGATTATTCCAAATTGACCATGCTACCATTTTTCGACATTATCTAGTAGTAGAAATTGGAAAAAGAACTAGACATTTTTCCACATTCATATCTAGAACCAAATATATGTTCACCAATGTGATTTAACTGAATTTGGATAAGGTTTTTGATGTCTCACTAGTAAAGAGTCTTAGTTAACAAAACAAAAAGTCCACCAGCGACACAGTTGGATATGGGTTGCATGGAAAAATATTTCTGAAAAGAGAAATTGTGACAATTGGATACCACTTGGAACCTATTTTAACCCATTTTCTGCGGGTGATGCCATATGGCATCACCTGACATTCAAACTCCTGTGTATTGAGACGAAATATAGTACATACTCGAAACGTGTCAGTTGAAATATAGACAAAAGTATATAAATTTGTTCGCTATTGTTTTCTCTGTATTAACTTGTTATCAGATTATGAAATTAATTTAGCAAACTATAAAAATAATCAGTTAAAGTTCCCAATTAAGGGACAATATTCCAATTACCAAGAACCTTTTTTTAAACAGTTTGCATCTGTTTTGCAGGAGATTTTTTTCAGAACCCGAATGGCTTCTGAACAGTTGAATTTTTTTTCGACTGATGTTTATTCAAAGATTTTTCTGTGTCATTGTTCTCGTCATTAAAAATATTTAAATTAACCAAAAATCAAGAGTTTGAGGCCCATTTTCTTCGGCTCACTAAATAGACGCCACTGCTGAAGCGGTTCCTTACCCTACATCTCTAGCTTTGAGTCATATATCTAAAGTGATATTTTTTAAATTGAAGAATACTGCGAAGAAACATCCGTAAACACACTTGTTAAGGTCAGCACAAAATTTTAAAAAGGTTTAAATTCGAAAATTTGTTACTGGTACATGTCTTATTGGACCTCCCAGCTAGTCTCGAGGTACGATGCTGGCCTAACAAGCCAGTTGTCGTAGGTTCGAGTCTCGGCTCGGGAGAGACTGTTAGTGTCAGTAAGATCGTGGCGCTGGCCCCGCAATTGTCCTGTACACTTAACAGTTGGCTGCGAAGTCTGTGTATAATAAACAGAAGGTCGAGTTCCGAATCGGAATGTAGCACCAAGGCTTTGCTTTTTTACATGTCTTATTATGCACTATAAACTGCACACATGTTTTTACGAGAAATGCTTACCTTTTTCGGTAGAAATCACATTGTTTCATAATCCCGGAAATATTTTGAATCGAAACTATTTCAGAACACTACATTCCGAAATTCAACCTGAATTTTATAATCTGGTAAATTTTCCAAGTTTTCTATTGAAAAAAAAATTTATAATTTTAAGATATTCATGATCCATAAATCTACAGTAAGAAAGCCTTGGTACCCTAGACTTTCATGACTCAAAACTCTGCTGTTTTAAAGCATGTTAAAAACTAAGAATGTAAGAATCCAGTCAAATGTATTCACAGAGTTTTTTCAATAAAAATGAAACTTTGTTTCGAGAATAATAGTTACATATACAGTCATGGAAAAAATAATAAATACACTTGCAGTGTTGGTATTTGCGCACTGATTTTAATTGTTGTATGATGTTATGTTACGTCATTATGATCTGTAGACACTCTTTTTAAAAGAGGAACGGAGAAATAACTGGAGAAATTTCTGTGCCGCTGATTCCAAAAATTTTTTGCGCGTGAGTTGGTGTTTTTAAAGTGGCGAAAAAAATAAATACACTATTGAAATATATATACAAAACAATCCAAATAAGCTTTAATTCTCTACATATCGTTAGCAAAGTGACCTTTTACATTGCAAAAGTCACTTTCTATATTTCGTGGCTTGTCCTTTGTTTCGTAAAACCATTTTCAATCTTAGTGGTATGTTTACCACCAGGTTTTCACGAGTAGAAACTGGATTAGCAATTCACGCTACCTGTACGTAGTTCCATAAGTCGGTTTCATTCTTTAAATGATGCTTTGCAACGTAGGACTTAACGATCTCCGAATTTCGAATCACGAGAAAATCGTGAAAAGCACTGATGTGAAAGTGTATTTTAATGATAAGAAATATAGTTTTAGAGCCAGAACGATTCGTTTGATCGATCGATAATTTTTGCATAAATCCTTTTCACGTATGTCATGATTAAAAAAAGTAAAAAGTAACATCGGACGGTGCAATATCTGGGAAATATAACGGGTGAGGTAGGACTTCCCATTTGAGAATTTCTATGTAAGTTTTAACGACTTTGGCAGTATGTGCCCGAGTGTTGTCATGCAGTAAAATCACTTTTTCGTGCCTCTGATCGTATTGAGAACGTTTTTCGTGCACTGCTCGAAGAAATAAGACTGAGAAGCAAAAAAAAAGGAATATCTTTAACAAAAATACGTACGCAAGTTAAAACGCTTACAGGGTGACAAAAAAGTCCAGTCAAACAGGAAAATCTCAATATTTCAAAGAATAAGAAGAAAATCTGAATCTGGCTTTCATAGCTTTATTCAGTAACTCATAAAGATACTTCACAGACGATATCTCGGAATTACACCACCTTTCTCTGATCGAACCAGCTTCAGACGTCTCGGAAAGTCGTCGCAAGCGGCGCGCACATGCTCCATCGGCATTGCTCCAAATTTGTTATTTTATAGTCGTTCAGCTTCGACATCATGTCGAAATAAATAAATTATGTCGAAATAATCCAGTGGATTCAGATCCGGAGACGACGGAGGCCATTCATTCTTCGAAATGAAATCGGTCAAGTTTTGCTCACACCACGCCTGAACAACCTTTGCGGTGTGGGATGGGGCGCCATCTTGCTGGAAGCAGTAGTAATCGTCTTCAAACAATAGTTCAGCTTGAGGCAGAACATTTTTATTCAAAACCGTGTACAGGTAGTACGCTGCGTTGATTTTGACCCCTTTTTTTCGCAAATGACGATTATTTGGTACAAATTCAGACATTTTCATACAACTAATGATATATGGTTTTTTTTACATATATTAAAATACAGGTCGGACTCGATTATCCGGAACATAAAAAAATATTCCAGTCCGGATAATCGAGTTTTCCGGATAATCGAATCACACAAAAAATACACTAAAGTCGCTTTTTACGCGGGTGATACGTGCCGCGTAAAAAAAACCGCGTAAATTCCGGAATCCGCGTAAAAAACCGCGTAAATTCCGGAATCCGCGTAAAAAAACATCGTTAATTTGGCATTCCGAGTGAAGGGAAACCGAAATCCGGGCAAAAAAATACCGCGTAAATTCCGGAATCAACGTAAAAAAAAACCGCGTAAATTCCGGAATCCGCGTTAAAAAAAAACTCGTAAATTCCGGAATTCGCGTAAAAAAACGCGTAAAAAGCTACCTTAGTGTACTGAAATTTTGCGATTAACGAACATAAAATAAATATTTCTTTTCTTTATTTTACTTGTATGATGCAGTGGCGTAACCAGAAGTTATTTCTGAGGCGTGAAGAGGTAAAATCTTGAGAAGAAAAAAAAAAAATTGGACATTGATTATTTCACTCAATTCGTCCCAAACATGCCGGAAGTGACTTAAATGGTAACAAACATGCCAGAAGGGATGGTAAAGGCAAAATTTCGGAATGAAAATCAAAAACGGATGCCATAAATATGAAGTTTCGGATAATCGAGTCTAAAATCCCGGATAATCGATTTTCCGGATAGTCGAGTCCGACCTGTATATGTGAAATATTGATATTTTTTTCCAATGTATATCAAAGTTTTTGTCAGTGTATGTTTCAGAAAAATCCAAGATCGTTACAGTAGTTAGGATAACAATGACTGGAAAAAAATTTATCATCAAATTAAAAAAAAATGACTACAGGTCGGACTCGATTATACAGAGTGTTGGGGAGCTTACTTGAAATCTTTTAAAGGGTGATAGAGGATCCTATTTGATGAAAAAAATCCTACGCATATGGCGAAATTTAACTACTGCAGAGTAATAGTGTCTGCCTTGATGTACTGCAGAGTTATTCACTTTTTTCAGCTTTCGGTTATGTTTTCCTTTGACGAGGTCCAGCACAAGAAGCATGATAGCTAGCTCAATTCTGTTGGTATCGTTTGAAAGCTGAGAAAATTTCGTACTCTATAGTGCCCTAAAAACGTCGAATTAGAGAGTATAAGAGCACTTAGAAAGGAACAAATGTGAAATCAAATGTTTTTTGAGAACTAAACTTAATTTTTCGCTCTGATATGAGTGATAAATATGGGTTTTGTTGTTAACCAAATTAAACATTAAAGTCTACTCTACAAGCTGTTCTTTGACACCAAGCATCTAAATCTTTTAGTTTAGCTGCTATTTCACTTTGAAAGCAATAAGCTTTCATTTAGTGTAGTAAGATTCAAAATCTTCTGCTCCAATGTAGATATTGATTAGTCAACTCGTTTTTTTTTATTTTTGAAAATTTGAAACGATGATTTAAATTTAAATTTGTTTATTTTTTTTTTCTTTTTTATTTGAAACTTTTTTTTATTTATTTTAATTTTTTTTAATTTTTTTATTTATTTCCCTTTTATTTAATTTTTAACATCGTTTATTTATAATAACTCTTTTTAATCTCCTCTCCTCCTGTATGGATTTTCAAAATTTTCCGCATGGGTTGCAACGCTCTGTCAGATAGCTCCTTTCTTTCTTGTCAAGCGCTACGTGTTTTATGAATGTTCCCTTACGACATATCAGCTTTAGATAATTCATATTTAAAATTAAAAAAAAAAATTTCGCTACTATAAATAATCGAGGCTAAAATTTTATATAATCGAATCATATACATATAAGCGATGAGCGTAAAATTGAAAATGCCTAATAAATGAAAAATTAAGTTTAAGATGCCTAATAAACATTAAAATAATTCACATGTGCTCTCGGTTATCCAAAAAACAGCTAAGTCTAAGAAGGTCGATTTTCGGTCAAAAAAATTTTTTTTTGAAATAACACCAGATCTCGATGTTTCATGCATTTTAAATATTTTCGATTTTCTTATATTCTCTGGTAGAATCACTACTCTGAGACACCTCTAAATCGTATTCGAATGAACTAAATTTATTCACAGGTAATTTTTTTGGGCCAATAAACGAAATGTACATGGTCGGTTTTCAAAATTTGGCATGACCTCTCTCTCTGTCACCCTAGCAGAAGTATTGCTCACGGGCTGCGCAGTAAAAGATCGGTTTAAAAAAAGTAAAAATATCCCTCGTTTCATATAGAACGCCTCAGTGTTAAAATTGTACTAGCTATCTTGTTTCGTATATTCTCCAAGTTTCTTTCTTTGACCAGTTTGAACATCTCATTTCTCGGTTGTGTTTAAATTTATTCTTTTTATTCTTATTTTTTTATTCTCAATTTTCAATTTTTATTTTAGACTTTGAATCTGCAAAAATAGAATACGAATAGAAACGAAGTTTTTTCAACTTTCTATTTTCTGTTTTTCGATAACTTTAAGTATACTCGATTAATTACTTTGTTTAGTTTGTTTTTGTTTCCATTTATGTTTTCCTGCTCTTCATTTATAAAAAAATATTCAGACATTTTTGTTTTCGCAATTGAGTAAAAAACTTTCTACTTCGATATGACGTAATCCTTTTTTTTTCTTTGATTTATGTGTTTTATAAGAATCTATTCTTCACTTTTTGCATTTACCAATTCGTGAGTGTATTTTGCATTACTACCGAATATTTTTATTTATTTTGCGTTGATCCAAAACAGATTTTTACCTTTTTTTCCTATAGCATTGTTTTGTGCATTTTAGATTTTTCCAATTTGTATTGATTTATCTGCAAATCCTTTCTTAAGCTTCACAAATGTTTGGAAATAATACAATTGACTATCGTGTTATATACCAAAGAAAACAATTCTCATTCTTGAATCTTCTTACATTCATAGTTAAGTTAATGATGAATTAGTGAAAAGTTTTTCATATTGTCACTTTCCATCATTTTTCTTTTATTCTAAGTGTTTGTGCTGTATCTATCTGTCTCATCCTTCTTGTTTTAATTTACCATTTTTTGTGTTCATTTTGCATTACACTCGTTTTTTATTATTTTGCCATAATTTTCCAATCCACTAACTAGTTCTATTTTCCGAAAAATTTTAGATGCTTTTGAATTTTCTCTATTCATTGTTTAATTTTTTCACTTCTCTATAGCTATTTTATACATGCCTTAATGATATTAATTGGTAATTTTTTTGCTTTTAGTATTTGGCGATTTGTTGTTAGTAGGGTAAATTAACCTATAGTGGATCCCTTAATTTTATTAACCTATAGTGGACCACCCGTCAGATTAACTTCATTTTTTTAACAAAAATCTGGATTTATAAATATTTGTGATGCAGATAGGCTGGATAATATGTTTCCCAGTGGAAGTTTTCTGAAAATTCCTCGAGTTTTCGTATAAATTGAGTCAATCTGACGGGTGGTTCACTGAAGGAAGTGTTTCATCCAAGGCAGTTCTACCCTAATACTGGAATGCATTTTTTAGAGTATCTTTTCAGGTCCATTGTTATTTTACAAGTAATATTCTAGAATTTCAGTTTTTTGTTATTATTTTCGATATGTTTTATTCGAAAATGGAACATTTTTAAACATAAAAAGTATCCCGTATTCGAAGCTATGTATGTATTAAAATGTTCATTTATTCATTCCAATCAAACTACTGACATTAAGGTACAATAACAGCATGACTAACAATACTCGAAATGTTTCAGAGTTCCGCAGGGTAGAATTCTCAGATCGTTTTTGATTTCAACCTTTAAAGCCCTAAAAATACCAAACATTTACGAGTTTGGTCAAGTTGCATTACTATCAATTACTGTAACACTTCTAGAGCTTCTTCCTCAACCATTTTGGAAATGTTTCACGGATAAAATAAACAACTTGTAATGGTGCAGAAATACATTCACCTGTGATTTCCCACACATCCGACAGTAGTAACCAATAAACTTTTCTTTTCAGAAAACAAATCGAGATAGATACAAATAAATCGTAATGTACCTCAGCAACAATTAAATAACTTTTCCATCGAACAAACATAGACAACTGGAACGGTCCGCACGCTGCCATTCCATCCCAACAGCACTATGGCTGCTGACGACGCGGTGACGCTGCAATACACACGGTGGTGCAATCGGTACATACCTGAAAGGAAAGCGAAGATGCAAAAAAAAAAAGAATCCCATTAGTTTTATGACAAATTGCTACAATTCATTTTCTCGAGTGCACTTTTCACAACACTCTCTCCCACTCGTTTTCTCGTCGCTGTGCTATCGTTGAAAATCGAAAAACAAGATATTTAGAGATGAGCAAAGGAAAAAAAAATAACAAGCGGAAAACAAAAGGCTGCCTCTGCTTCGCACGAAAAGCGGAGAAGTTGCAGATGCAGCGGCACTTGAATCAACAAGCATGCGTAAATTTCGTTCATAGCATAAAATGGGTCATTCAAACAACGGGTGCACCTGAATCTGTACTGTCTGTAAAGGTAGGTTAACGAGATGTTGTTAATGGTGGAACACTTCGTTGAAAATTTTGTACATTTCATTTTGCACGAGCACGGAACAAGAAAATAAAATTGCTAACATGAGTCACGTATGAAGGATCTACTATTTAACCCCTTAAATTTAGAACCATTTCGGTAAGCCTTGAATACCACTCAACGCCCAATCAACACTTTAAACGCATCATCAAACAACACAATAATTCCTTCCGAAGTGCATTTCCTCATTGTTTCCCGCTGTCGGAGCCTCCCTTGACGATGCCTCCTGGAACGAATGGTTTCGCACATGCCATTCCGAGGAACCCTTCAAGGTCTTCGAATCTCGGAAAACTTCCGATGGCCAACAACGGTCGGGGAGCCAAAGTGTGAAACAAGCTGCCTGCTATAGACAGAGATTTCCGACGGCTTCTACCTTCCCAACCGCATACAACGAAAAGGGTCCCGGGGAAAATTGCCAGCCTGCAGTGGCTGTGACCACCTGGGGTACCTCGAACAGGAGATGTACATCACCGTGTTTTCGTCACACGTGCAGTTGTGTGCGTCTCACCCTCCTCTCAACAGGTCTTCGGCGTGTGCTCGACACTCATAATGGACCCCCTAGCAGCTTTAACTTCCTAGTGTGCCAGTTGCCGATTGACTGATTGCATTACGATTCCACTCTGTCTCCAACCCAACCCCCGGCTCTTAGACCACGCAACATTCGATTAACGTGTTCATTGGATGGAGTGGCCTGGCAGTTGTGTGATTCCACTTCTTATTCCGAATCGTACATGGTTATAAAAGAGTCATGTTTGTTCGTTAGGTTTTTTTTCTCTTTCTTCTTTTTATACTCCATACTATGACTTCCATTACAGCCTATTCATGCGTGCTGTGCTGGAATGTTTCTCGATTCAGCTATAGTTTCCAATGTCTAATGAGAGATAGAAGCACTGACGCTGGCTCTGCAGACACTCGGCGAAGTGCTCAAAACCATTTTAGGCATTAAACGCATTAGACATTAGACACATTAAGCAACGAAAATTCGCAACAGAACAATGTTGTTGTTAAATTCAAGGCCGCTAACCAGCCAAACAGCCAGCCAGCATGCGCTACTCAGGCGGTTAAAATGAGACGCGAACTGAGCGCGCTCCAAGTGCAGCAAGGCTGTGGATCCGGTGGAAATGGTAAGGTTTGACTTGGCGGAATTGCGATGCCTAGGCACGCAAACCATTACAACAGACAGGGGTGTAATCTGCGGTTGGCATGCTAACTCGAGAGCTAAATTACGGCTGCGGTTCATTCGAGTCGATCAGCTGAGAGAGAAAACAATCGATTGCTACAATATTGCGTGCTTAGCTTTTATCGATGCCCAGCATTAAACTATTTCACTGGAGTTTGATTCCCCGAAGCTGAGAGAAGACGTAAGCTAGGTATTTGGTGAATGTGTTGAGATTACCAACTATGCAACTACGGAATCCCAGTGAAAAAAGTGTTCGATCGGATATGAAATCAAACAGTAAAGGTATCCACAGTGATCCAAATACCGTTATTATAAAATAACAACACAAATAACAAACAAGTTTTTCCTGATATTCCCTGATTTCCCTGATCGAAAAATGCATTTTTCAGGTTTTCGACACCCTGATTTTCTATTTCGACTTTTCTGGCCATTGGAACGGTTTTCGGCCATTCTGAGTTCAATTTGGGATCATATTATATTTTGGATTTTTCTGGCCTTTAGAAGGGTTTTTCGGCAATTCTGAGCTCAATTCAGAATCACTTCCTATTTTGTCTTTTGGGGCCTTCAGAAGAGGATTTCGACCATTTTCTACTCAATTTGCGATCATTTCCTATGTTAGCTATTTTCGACCTTTAGAAGGGTTTTCGGCCTTTCTGAGCTCAATTCAGGATCATTTTCTATTTTGGCTTTTCCTGACCTTTAGAGGGGATTTTCATTCTTTCTGAGCGTAATTTAGGACCATTTTCATTTTGGCTTTTTCTGGCCTTTAGAAGGGGTTTGCGGCAACTCTGTGCTCAATTTGGGATTATTTTATATTCTGGCTTTTTTTGGCCTTTGGAGGGGTTTTTCGCCATTCTGTGCCCAATTTGAAATCATTTTCTATTTCGGCTTTTTCTGGCTTTTAGAAGGGGTTTGGGGCAACTTTGAGCTCAATTTGGGATTATTTTCTATCCTGACTTTTTCTGGCCTTTGAAGGGGTTGTCGGCCATTCTGTGCTCAATTTGAGATCATTTTTTATTTGGCTTTTTTCTGACCTTTAGAAGAACTTTTCTGTCATTCTGAGCTCAATTTGGAATCATTTTCTAGTTTGACTCGGCGATTCTGAGCTCAATTTTGAATAATTTACTATTGTGGATTTTTCTGGCTTTTAAAAGGGGGTTTCGGCTATTCTGAGCTCAATTTGGGATCATTTTCTATTCTGGCTTTTCCAGGCCTTTAGAAGGGTTTTTCGGGAATTGTGAGATCAAATTGGAATCAGTTTCTATTTTGGATTTTTCTGACCCTTGGAGGGTTTTCGGGCATTCTGAGCTCAATTTTGAGTTATTTTCTATTCAGGCCTTTAGACGGGTTTTCCGGCCATTCTAAGCTCAATTCGGGATCATTTTCTATTTTGACTTTTTCTGGCCTTCAGAAAAGTTTTTCGGTCATTCTGAGCTCAATTTGAGATCATTTTCTATTTTTGCTTTTTCTGGTCTATCAAAGGGGGTTTCTACCGTTTCGAGCAAAATTTGGAATCATTTTCTATTTTGGCTTTTTTTGACCTTTAGAAGGGGTTTTCGACGATTCTGAGCTCAATTTTGAATCATTTACTATTGTGGATTTTTCTGGCTTTTGAAAGGGGGTTTCGGCTATTCTGAGCTCAATTTGGGATCATTTTCTATTCTGGCTTTTTCAGGCCTTTAGAAGGGTTTTTCGAGCATTGTGAGCTCAAATTGGAATCATTTTCTATTTTAGATTTTTCTGGCCCTTAGAGGGTTTTCCGGCCATTCTGAGCTCAATTCGGGATCTTTTTTTATTTTGACTCTTTAGAAAAGTTTTTCGGCCATTGTGAGCCCAATTTGAGATAATTTTCTATTTTGGCTTTTTCTGGCCTTTAGAAGGTGTTTGTGGCAACTCTGTGTTCAATTTGGGATTATTTTATATTCTGGCTTTTTCTGGCCTTCGGAGAGGTTTTCGGCCATTCTGTGCTTATTTTGGGATCATTTTCTATTTTGTCTTTTTCTGGCCTTTAACAGGGGTTTGGGGCAACTCTGATCTCAATTTGTGTTTTTTTTTATCCTGACTTTTTCTGGACTTTAAAAAGGGTTTTCGGCCCTTCTGATCTCAATTTGGGACTAATTTCTATTTTGGCTTTTTCTGTCATTTATAAGACGGGGACCATTTTCAACTCAATTTGGGATCAATTCCTATTTTGACTTTTTTTTTTACTTTTAGAAGGGGTTCTCGGTCATTCTGAGCTCAATTTGGAATCATGTTCTATTTTGACTCATTCTGGCCTTTAGAAGGGTGTTTCGGCGATTTTGAGTTCGATTTGGGATTATTTACTATTTTGGTTTATTCTGGCCTTTGGAAGGTATTTTCGTCCATTCTGAGCTCAATTTGGAATTATTTTCTATTTTGGTTCATTTTGGCCTTTATAAGGGATTTGCGGTCATTCTGAGCCCAATTTTGGATAAATTTCTATTTTGAATTTTTCTGGCCCGTTACATTCAAAATACAGATACGCCCGTCAAATTTTCAGTGCGAAAACAGCTTCAAGTGCCTTATTCCCACTGTCTTGAATAGCACAGCGATGCGATTAGTATCATACCCGACAATAAATTCGTTATTAAAAATGTTTCACTCTTAAAAAGAGACTTTTTTGATAGACTCTTGATTAAATCCACATATGCACTAAAAATTATTTTAACAGAGAACCATTATTGCGTGAAAATCACCCGAATCAGGCTTAAAACTACTAGACTGCCTTTGCTACCGATAATTTGCGAACCTAGAGAGCGCCTTTTCAAGATTTTGCAAATGGTCATGGATGGTGGAGCTAGAGCGGAAATTAGAATTACACAATGGCAATATTATGTTCACACTTGGTTTATTACGCCCGCTCTGCTATACATCTTAATTATCTATGACTCGGAGATTAACTCTCATGAATAATAGACAGCAAAATAAGTGTTCATCACCTAATATAGGCGCTAATGTAATTCCATGCTCAAGCCGTTTTTGTTGCTAAAATCCTTTCCGGACAAATTGACTGCCCTGCAATACTACAACAGATGAACCTTTACGCACCCGAGAGACCACTCCGCACAAGAGACTTCCTGTACCTCGAGCCAAGCAGAGTGAACTATGGGCTGTTTAATCCAATTCGATTTATGGCCGCACAATTCAATGCTGTCTACGAACTTTTCGACTTTGGGATATCGATTGATGCCTTCAAACGACGACTCTCTTGTAGACGACAACTATTTTAAGATGTTAAGTGTAATTATTTTAAGATGTTTAGTTTTAAGATGTTTAGTGTAATTATGTTTGTAACTTAGATTTATTTTATCATTAAGACCATACATGTGTCAGATGACTTTACAAATAAATAATAATAATAATTATACTCAGAGCAATAAATAATCATCTTTTGTAAACTGTAGGGCATTGTATTAAAATTGTGTTTTTCATGCTTCTAGCAAAGAATCAATTGGTATTATATAAACTAAGATTGAGAACATAGTTTATAGGTATTCTTGACATTTTACAAAAATATGAAGTTCTAAACGAAAAAACATATCACTTTTTGCGCTAAAAAGCATGGGTGCCTGGTTTCGCTAATTGAGCATGATTTGTAACGCTTGTTTACAACTTTAGAAGAAGCTCACAAATTTCTGCTTGTGTATCTCAAATCGTTGGGAGAGCTGTAAGACGAAAAAGTGCTGATGTTAAATGTAAAATGGCCAGCAAGTGGTTGTTCATCCAAACCAATACATCCGTGAAAGCCTGTCAGCAGTAGTTAGTGTGTTCATTAAACACGAGTAGTATCGTATTGATCCATTGTCTAGTGGCCGTGAATAATTTTCCCCACATGATTGCACCGGGTTTTATTGCTACCAGCCAATACCGTAACTGTAATCGTTGTTTCCGGTTTGTGTTTCACTGCTTGGCCACATCACATACCGTATTCTCGTTTTTCGTTGCTTGATGAAGAGTTTATTGAATTAGCAAACTTATTTAAAACAAATATTAGTATCAGTCAGTCTAAGAAGTTCTGAATCTTTCAATCATCGATTGACTCGTGTGAAAACTTTCGGCCCAACAGTTGGATCCGATTAGCCATTCGATTTATTTGAGCGCATGCAAATCGTTCCGGGGCTTGGTTTGGCTGCGAAGAAATCATCAAGCATCACTTCTGCACCGTGGGCCCTACCAGGACGGATCAGGGGATGGTTTGGGTATGAGGAAAGTGTATACACTTTGCTAAAAAGAGGCTCTCCGTTTGAAGTGCAGCGCAAAACAAAGACGAGAAACGTTATGTTCTGACATAAAGATGCTTTGTTCCTGCAAAACGTATGGTTTGAAAAGAGGATTCCACTTTTTTGGAAATAATTATGTTATGAAGTATGTTCGCTGCTTCAGCGCGGAGAGGATACACTCACCCGGGAAGGGCTTTATTACGGCTCATCTCGCTCGGTTCCAATTATTTTCCGGTACTGGTTTGTGCTGGCATCAGAAGTTTGTCTAAAATGTGCACACATAGTATGGCTGTTTTTTTTTTCCTCTTTGATTCGCTCTCTCTCGCTCTCACTCATCAGTATGTGAAGCAAAGGGTGGAAGGCTTCATGGGTTGCATCATGGGTACGGATTTGCATGGATTCCTTTTGCTTTTGACATTTACACACATATGCACAGCTGCAAAACTGAGAATCGGAAGCTTCCGAACAGGTTAACGGATAAAAGCATTCGTAATTTACTTCATTATACTGTGCACTGAAGCGTGTGCTGTCCATGAGTGTTATGCAATGAGGATACTCATAACCTAAGGATGCACTTCCAGATACTGCTCTCTGTGGCCAGAAGGCATTTTTCTACTCATGTGAGAATGAAATTGTTAATATTATTGTAATGATATTAGCAACTGATGAGCTGAAGTATGGAGCAATTATAATATGTTGCGAGTTGTTTGTGTTTGCTCGTTTTAGTTCCAGCAATTACTTTGTTCATTATATGATGTTGAGTTGACAGATCTTTATTCGAAACGATTCAAATAGTTTTTATCATGAAATCTCAAACATCGTTGTGGGTTATTTGCTTTGACTGTCTATTTCCCGAATCTGTATTCTACACAATTCTGGTTCGGAGTAACGATGCAGGATCTGCACTAACTGAACTACTTAATTTAAGCGTTACTGAAAGCGCTTGCTCTGTTCGTTTAAATTGAAAAAAAAAAGAACAAATAAAAACTTTATTTTCAGGTCATTTTAGCTAGAAACGCTTTAAGTGGTTATAGAATACGTTTGCCGAAATCATATATTTATTTTGCTTTTATATAATAATGACAGGATTTTAAAATCAATTGTCTCATGGTGGCCGCATGTCCTTTTCTCAAACCATTTAATATTAATTAACTTCATCCCTCGACATCTTTTTTTGCATGAAGCATAAAGGACATTTTTTCAAGATCATCAAAACTTCAACCACTAGAGGATTAAAAGAAATAAGAAGTCTTCCTGACGTCCTCATCCATATTGCGGCCTGTCATGTGCGACATGTAACTTTACACTCGCTGACATGTTACGCTTTACAAACGAACGCTTTGATCGTTTGCAACAACACCCGGCTGCATGTTGACTGAAGTTAGAGTTATCGGAATGTACATCACTGTGTCTCCTTGTACACCGCCGCAAACCGTGAAACTGATAGGCCGAGAAGCGATCACGGTGCAGTGCGATATAGGAAGATAGAGACACACCGAGAACGGGAGATAATGAGCCACTTGAACGATTTCATAATTGCACAATCGAGATAACACCGACACTGGTAAGAACGTGTTCACCAATGCTGCGTCACTCGTCGTTGGTGTGGTGAAATTCGTGCTTTTGCAATACCATCTTGAATCGGTAACGGCTGCCGACGATCGATAATTAGATCTGGCCAGCGAGTATATCGAATCGGATGCAAGCCTGTAGAGTAACGTATCAAACTTTGCCGTCGGAATCAGTCAGCACCAAATTTATGGCAACTGCGGAATCCACAGATTTACAGTCATTAATAATCGTCATTTTATGTTCCAACAATGCGGCAATCAAACCCTGATTGATTTGCTCCCACCAATTCATTCACGACACCGAACAATTACGTTCGTACACGTTTGTTCACATCGATCATTAGCGAAAATGGTCATCCATTACCGTAGGTGGCACTACAGAATTACGTTGTGCACAAGGAAATCTTCCGCGGTACCAATTGCGAGTGCTAGCGTAAGCATTATAACAATTGTAAAACAACAAGCACTGCCCCACTTGCCTTCAGTGCACCCCACCATCCTAAAAACCAATATACTAATAGGACAGCAGCTGCTTTTTTGCTGCAATTTCACAGCGAGTACAACAAATTGGGTATGGTAATAACAACTTGTCAATCAAACAGCTGCAAATTGGTGTGTAAGTTTCGATGCCGTGTTTCTCGTGTAGCTCTGCGGCGGTAGTAACCGCAAAGTTTTAGTATTCCCCAATTTTTTGCTTATTAGGCGACGCTATTTCATCAGCAAAAGTTGTCTTATTACAACTTCATTACATTTGTTGGAAAATATTTTGTACCTTGGCAATGTATTACGTCAGCATAACGTTCAATTAGTAATTTTGATTTTGTTTTGTTTAGATTAAGCTTCCTCCCTGTTGTTCTGGAAATGTATACTAGTTTCGTACCACGTGTGCAATCGAGTAAATTTGCGAACACAACATTAACTTGGTTTTGCAAATTTACTCGATTTTTTTAACGTTAACACTAAAATACAATTGAGCCGTTGAGGGCAAAAGTGGTACATGTGCCATTTTGACACTTTTTGGGTTTTTTGCATAAATTGATGCAGAACGCAATAACGTACTAGAATATCCAAGAAAAACCGAGATCTAACAACCTAAACCAAAGTTATAGCCAAAACAATTTTTGGTAATTAACATAATCACCATTTCGTTGAGAGCAAAAGTGGTACATGTCCAGTCTGTGCATGTTAGATGAATTGTAAGTCGAAGAACTTAGGATATAGAACAATCATGTCTTCCCGATCAGACAAAAATATCAGGATTATAACAAATCTTGATATTTTGTTACGGACTTTTTGTATCAACTTGTGTTCTAAACTTGGTCTCGTTAATAGTTAAAATATCAAAATTCCTATCAAAATTACTTATTAACCTATTTTGCTTTGTAAGGTTTTTGGCAGAAAAAGATCAGAACAAGTAGAATGAACAATATTTTGTCAATTGAATAACAAATTTTGTTATGAATATGCGTTGAAAAAAAACACACTTTTGAACATTCAAGTGTATGATAACAGAATTTGATATAATTCTGTACTTTTTATCATTCTGGCATATCAAGAATATTACAGGCTTTGTTATTTCTATCAAGTTCAGATATGTTTGTGTTACATGTTTGTTATTATCGTTTGATCGGGTTCAGCAAAGTTGGTCAAGTGATTGAGTACTTTCGGATGAAGATCTGTCTGTTTTGGGATTTTCTTACTACGTGGCGCTAGTGTACCCGTGACTATTTTTAAACAGAAATAGTTTTCTTTATTTCAGTATCAACTCATATGCTGTGGCCAATTTAGAAGATAACACTCTGAGGTCTTTGATATAAATATATATATACACACTGGACCCAGATTTGGCTTAAGGCAGGCTACCGATAGCCTTCCGGAAGACCCAGAAATACCGTAATTGAGGTAAAGTTTCTAAAGTGATCCTAGAGCTTCCTAGTTTTTTCGAAACTGCTTCTGCGGGATTGACTAGAAAAGAAATGATCTTTTGATCGAAAGGTGGTCCAAGGTGGCCACCAGATGGTACACCGAAAGATCCGGAACTAGCGAAAAATGTCAATTTTCAAAAGTGTTTCTAAAGCTTCCTGTTTTTTTCGAGACCAATTCTAGAAGGAAAATGATCTTTTAACGAAATATGGTCCAAGATGGCCACCACGTGAACCACCGGTACTACCATAAAAGAGATTAATTTTTAAGAACAGTCCCACTTTTTTTCTAAACCACTCCCAGACGAAAATAAATGATTTCATGACAGAATGTTACTCTAATTTACCATCAGATAGCCCTCCGAAAGATCCGGAGTTACCGTAAACAAGATTAATTTCGAAAAACAGGTCCTAGTCCCATCTGGATACGGTGCCTATTTTTCCAAGGCTGTATCATATTTTCAGTTCACTCATTCGTCGCTCCTCCAACTACATACAGGGTGACAAAAAAGTCCGGTCACACAGGAAAATCTGAATATTTCAAAGAATAAGAAGAAAATCTGAATCTGGCTTTCATAGCTTTATTCAGTAACTCATAAAGATATTTCACGTGCACGTGCTCCATCGGCATCTCGTCCCAGATTTTCGTGATAACTCGCTTGAATTGCTCCAAATTTGTTATTTTATAGTCGTTCAGCTTCGACATCATGTATCCCCACATGAAATAATCCAGTGGATTCAGATCCGGAGACGACCGAGGCCATTCATTCTTCGAAATGAAATCGGTCAAGTTTTCCTCACACCACGCCTGAACAACCTTTGCGGTGTGGGATGGGGCGCCATCTTGCTGGAAGCAGTAGTAATCGTCTTCAAACAATAGTTCAGCTTGAGGCAGAACATTTTTATTCAAAACCGTGTCCAGGTAGTACGCTGTGTTGATTTTGACCCCTTTATCGATAAAAATAAGAGGCAGTTTGCCTCTCTTGCAAATGGCTCCCCAAACCATCACTGACGTCTTATTTTGGAACCGGGAAACGTTCAGCTTGTCCGCAGGAGCTTGCTGGAGGCTTACACTCCAAACTCGACCATTTTGGCGATTGACTGTTTGCTCCAAAACGAACAGCTTCTCGTCCGTAAAAATAATCTCGTCATCTGCGCGGCAACCGAGCAACTCCCGCGACCGTTGGTACCTCTTGTCCTTTGTAGCTTTGGTAACCCCATGAACCACCTGTTTTTTGTACGGTGTAAGTTTTAAATCCTTGCGCAGAAGCAGGCGTACACGAATTTCCGGTTGATTCCGAGCGGTTTTAGGTGTCCGGGTTTGTACCCTTTCACATATTCAGCGATAACAGCTGATCTTAGCTCTGCCATGGCTCACAACTCAATGTAAACAAACTGCACAGAAACGAAACTTTGCCACAGCAAAGTTAACCCTTTCTTTTGACGCATAGATGGCATCAGAGAGATGCAACGTGTAGGCTACAGGCGACCCCAAAAAAGTGTGACCGGACTTTTTTGTCACCGTGTACACTGTCTGCTTTAATGAATAGGTCCTAGTATTTTCCGTGTTTTTTTTTTTCGAACTATCGCATGCAAAAATATATCATAAAATCAAAAAAAAAAGCCGAGATCTGATAACTTATACCAGAGTTATAACCAACATAATTTTCAGTTTTCCTCTTCTACGGTATTTCTGGATCCGGAGGGTAACCAGTAGTCTACCGAAAGTTGAACCTGGGTCCATCGTGTAGTTATTATCGACCAAATAGCAATTCGAAAGATACCATGGTATTTTATTTTGAATTGGCCCCAGTCGATCTAGATTATGTAAAATGTCTTCTGTTACCAAATACATATACACTAGCGCCACGAAGTGACAGAATTCCGCAACAAACAGATCATTATTCTATAGTACTCAATCACTTGGACAACTCTGCTGAACACATGAATGATCTATGTCTTAAGATTATCGAGCTATAATGCATCCTTTATGCTTAGACTGGACATATACCACTTTTGCTCTCAACGTTTTCTGGTTGTCATTATTTTTCCCATAGAACAAAAGTGGTACATGTTTTTCCATTGAAGTTTGTGTAAGTTTCTCAACCAGAATTCGTTATACTTTCATGTACCGTCTTTTGAAACCTTTCCAGCAATGATTTAGTGCAGTTATGTTGGGAAAAATTGCTGAAAATAATTTACTATTTGAGTGTTTTCGTTTATCGCGTCTCTTGAAAAATTTACTCAATGTACCACTTTTGCTCTCAACGGCTCAATTAGTGCCATATTGTTTATTGGATGGGAAATTTGCATTTAACGCTAAAAAACATCATGCGTCTCCATCTGAGTCAAACACAGTAAGAAAACTTTAATCGCATGTAAGGAATTGGCTCCATCGCTTATGATAGAAAATTCCATAACATTTCACGCAAATTTAAATGATATTGCACGTAATTTTCGAACAAAATCTTGGCTTATGTCAGGAGCAACTGGAATTTAATAAATATTGCACATAATTTTCAATAGATTTCTACGAGTTTGAATCAGAACGCGCAACACGAAAACATTATATACGATCGGCCGATGTACGGAATCCACAAACTCTGTGTTGCAAAGTATAGCCATCAATTCGATAGGACAAAATAGTAGGAGGGTGGTATCAAAGACACGACCGCATGACGTAGGACTACGGCATTTTTCTATATTTTTTATCTGACAGTGCATGTTTATTTGCTGAGACACTTGAGCGCTTTGAACAATAATTAATATAAATAAAATATATGAATGAAACTTTATTTATATTGGCATCTCCATTTCGCATATATTTGAATTAGAAAAGCATTTGTTCGTAGCTGACCGGTACTGTTCTGTCTTTCTCCCTTTTAACGGCTAGCACCTAGCGTTCGTATGTCACTGGTACGGTTTGTAAATGTTGGGGTGAAATGTTCGAATGGTACCTATATATCAAGGTTTCGCAAGTTATTTGGAAAGAGGAAGTAGTTAAGAAGAAAAGGAAATGGTAAGGAAAGTATAAAAGCATCGGAAACAGAAAGTGAACTCCAGTATAACAACAACAACAACAAATCGTTTACAAAGTCAGATCGGTTGTATCCGTTAGTGTCGGCTGTGCTTGGGAAGAGAAGTAGTGACTGGCTGCTCGGTATGATTTAGACAATCGATGTTATTTACCAATTTTTCAATAGTGTATCTCAACAAATAGGTTGTTTTTGTTACATAAATTTAACCGTTGAAGGATTTCTGATCGATTGATGGCAAAACCTCGATAACCAGATTATGAATGACTGAAATATGAGCTTTCAAAACCTGACCACTTTTCCGTGGTTCTCCCTGGTTGAATTACTAGATTTTCAAATTCAGGTACCTAACTTCCAGATAGACTTAGCCCTACGTCAAAACCTGAAATACCTGCGTGAAACAGCGGAAAGGTGTGAACAGAAAAATATCCACTGAAAGCGGTATTGTCATCTAAACTCTTGAAACTTTTTCCCAATTTTCACCACGTAATAAGAAAACGGTGGTGATAATTATCATTTCATAAAAATTCGGTACAGTTGTATCAAATCTATTCGTATTTGAAAACTTCCACCACTAGAATGTTACGTACCACCAGTTTTAGTTATCACAAAATGTACCCCAGTATAATGAAGAAAAACGTAATCCTACGTTGAAAGCAGTAATATTTAATTTTCCTGAATTTCCAACCTTTGAATTCTTTAAAGCACTGAAATGAATCACTACAAATGTGAAAATAATCGTAACTTATGATTTAGTCATCCAATTTTTATGTTGGTAAAGAATCTTATCAGGGGGCTGAGATATTCGCATTTTTATATGTGATGGAAAAGTATGTATTTAAAAACAAATATGTTAAATAGCTGTTTTATTTAAGGAGATACAAAATAACAATGTTCAGAAAACAAATGCATTTTTGGATGGCTGATTACTCAGTAGAAAATTTCTTGGGGTTTATGGTGATCTCGTAAAATGGATGAAATCATACCTGACGGACCGAGATCTCTGCGTGAAAATTGGTTCGGAAGAGTCAGAATATTTCACGAATTTTTCTGGCGTCCCACAAGGAAGCAATTTAGGTTCCCTGCTTTTCACTCTTTTTATCAACGAAGTCTCCTCTTTACTGTCACCTGGGTGTCCCCTATTTTACGCAGATGATGTAAAAATATTCGCGGTAATCAAAGCCTTATCCGACTACCTAGAACTACAACGTTTGATCAACAAATTTGAGGCATGGTGCACGAAGAATCTGTTGACACTAAGCGTTCAGAAGTGCAACGTAATAACATTTCACCGCAAGTTGAATCCAGTCTTATTTGATTACACCGTACTCAATCATACATTGCAACAGGTAGCTCACATTCGATATCTTGGTGTGAAACTTGATTGTGCGCTAACATTTCGTCCACACTTTGATGAAGCTAATCTTCAGCTGGGATTTATTTTCAAAATAGTTAATGAGTTTCTGGATCTTTACTGCCTTCGATTGCCCTACTGTTCGCAGTGCGCTCTATCCTCGAGTCTTGCTCGGTAGTCTGGTGCCCATCACAAGCAAACTGGATCGCTAGAATCGAGTCTGTCCAGAAAAAAATTCTTCGATACGCACTTCGCATGCTACCCTGGAACAACCCGTTAGACTTACCCTGGTATGAAGCTCGATGTAAGCAACTGGGACTTGAAACGCTCGAGCAGCGACGAGCTACTGCTCAAGTCGTTTTTGTTGCTAAAATCCTTTCCGGACAAATTGACTGCCCTGCAATACTACAACAGATGAACTTTTACGCACCTGAGAGACCACTCCGCACAAGAGACTTCCTACACCTCGAGTCAAGCAGAGTGAACTATGGGCTGTTTAATCCAATTCGATTAATGGCCGCACAATTCAGAGCTGTCTACGAACCTTTCGACTTTGGGATTTCGATTGATGCCTTCAAACGACAACTATTTTAAAATGTTTAGTGTAATTGTGTTTGTAGCTTAGATCTATTTTATCATAGAGACCATACCTGTGTCAAATGACTTTACAATTAAATAATAATAATAAATAATAATAATAAATAATAATAATAATACTTTTTGTAAAAATGCATAGTTTTCCATCACATTTAAAAACGCCAATATCTCAGACTCAGAAACCTGAAAACAATTTTTTAGAAAGGCATCGTATACAAATTACGTAACGCTAGAAATTTAGATTTCAGACCCCCTCTCCGCTGTGTAACGATAGGTAACGTTCGACATGACTCTCCCCCTAAAATTACGTAACGCTAATTAGCCTGACGGGGGTCAGGCGAAATTTTCAATTTCGTGCAAATATGACAGTTACGTAACTGTCTCTACTATGTCCCCCCCTCCCCCCACGTAACAATAAGAAACGCAGACTCAACCCCCTCCCCACCCCTTAATGCGTTACGTAATTTGTGTACGACGCCAAAGTCGCAATGTTCTACAAAAATGCTCTAAATAACATTATCTTTCAATTAAGGGCTGAGCACCTTGACTTTTTTAACATCGATTTTTTTTTGGGACAGCCTACCTCCCAGAATGCCAACAAACATTTTATGAGACAACACCAGATCTCGAGGTTTCAGACATTTCCAAAACACTTGGTTGAAAAATTCTATTAACTGTTGTGCAATTTTTAATCGGCAAAAAAGTGTAGCTTGGACCGCTTTGAGACTCCACATCCCTGGACTTTTTTCACGAGAAGACCAATCTTTTGAGCCCTACCGCTTGAGATTGAGCTCGATTACCACACATTTTGTAGTTGCTCATCCGTGATCGATCTAAACGAGTGAGTTATACAAGGAACAACGTATATGGTTGCTTGGGATTAGTTCGCCATTTTCAGTGTACAGCAATTCAGTTACTACCAGTTTGTATGGATTGATAACGGGGCCGGCCACGTCCTTACGATCATTGAAGTAAGGAAGAATGTTGTAAGGAAGGAGGCTTGCAGTCGTGTTTGTCGTAGAGTGAGTTTACATCTGCATCTCCACGACTGCAACGGAAAGGAAGGGTTATGTCACCGTGGTAAGTGATTGAGACGGACGGTATTTTTTTTTTTTTTCAGTATAATTCACATCCCCAGTTCTTATCCTTTTTTTGCATTCTCGTAAAGCCGTATCTGGGCAGTCCCGAATCTGGAAATATCTATGTTCAGAACAAAAAGTCGCCAATTTGATTTAAACATAGTGACCGACATCAATCTTCGGTTTCTTGGCGTCGTCATTTCGGTACCGGAAATATCGATATCGGGAAATAGTTCAACATCTTCGTGAATTTTAACATGTTTGCTGAAGACGTCGACCTTGGATTCGAAAATAACGCCAGACATCGATTTAGTTTTGGAATGTACCCTTTTGCAAAGTAACAGTTAAAGAAAATAGCCTACGTTCGCTTTGCACCAGGAAAGTTTGATAAGTTGATAAACAAGGGTTTGATTTCTCTGGAAGTGTAAACAATCATGACAAGGTTTAAGAATTATATTTTTGAGACTAAGCACTAGACTGGACTAGAGCACACCAACTTTAAACCATGTGTTACTACAATTTGTACTTAGTAAAGCCTAAGTTATTGTGAATCAATATCAGATACAAAACATGTTTATATTTATTCAAATTAGAAATATTTTACTTGCGTCAAAATTGGAAGGCAAAACTGGTGAAACTATCCCTAGGATAATGGAAAATAGGTTTATGAAAAAATTTCTACTCATATGATTTGCAATTCCAAAAGTTTATTCTAGTGATTTGAATAATATTCTATTTGAAAGCCTTTCATAGCATGAGATAATTTTTTTCGTTTTTTTTTCTTCATGCTACAAGTTTAAAAAGATTTTTACTTGATTTATGTTTTATTCCGAATTAGGTAGGGGGAATAGGGGCATGATGAGCACCCTAACTTGGTTGCTGATTTAAGCATGGAAAACGACAAAATTTTTAAGCTGTCTTCAGTGCAAAACTTGAATTAACTATCTATAATTAAAGGTACACTATTCACAAATGGAAAAGTTTATCGTATAATGATGAAAAACACAAATTAGATTCATGCATCAAAAACTAGCAATCAGTCGATGTGTGGGGCACAATGAGCACCCACGGGGTATAATGAGCACTCTTATAGAACATATCTTGAAACTGTGTAGAAATACAACTAATTGGCCAACGTTTGTCGCGGGATGCTGTGATACTTGGCGGCTTGTTTCGTGAATGTCCCGTCGCGCCTTATGGTGGCCAATTCTGCCTGCAGTCCCTTTTTCTGACCGATTCGGTCATCACTGTAAACAAACACTGACTATTGAAACAGATAAACTCACAAGTCTACTGAGATGAATTTCAGGTAAGTTTATGTGACAAGCTGTGCTCATTTCACCCCACCTAAAGGTGACCATTTCGCCCCTATCGAATTAGCTAAAGTTAACATGAAATTTTAACACTAATTATAGCTTAAAATCAAAACCTCAATGATGGTGAAATTTGGGGTACGACCCAAACGTCATATTGATGAGTCTACATACTTTCCAACATCCGGGAACCAAGTTGATTTTTTCAAATTATTTCCTTCTACGGTCGGAATAATTTGTTCTACATAAAGAGATTTGTTCTCTTTATGTAGAACAAATTTGTTCTACATAAAGAGATACTGTAGTATCTCTACAGTTCTACTTTTGTTCTACATAAAGAGATACTGTAGTATCTAGGGAAGAGTTCCACATACCACATTGTATTAAAAAATGCGTAGTTTCGCATAAAAGAGGGGTGCCCATTTCGCCCCGTGTGCTCATTATGCCCCTAATCCACCTACTAACAATATTGCACGACACACTATTTATTTTTCAAATTTTAAAATTTGCGACTACCATAAAAAATTAAATTTCGAAGAAAATCACGGTCTGTGATTAAATTTCTGGACATCAAACAAATTAAATTTTTCGAGAGCAAAAAATTCATGCTACAAATTTTATCAATTAATAACTTGTAACAGATGTATGACAAAACAAAAAATAAATATTCTATTACAAATTTTCATCGCCTCAGACAGGGTTATTCTGCTTTTCTTTCTTATTTTCCATCACCATGAAAAAAATTTCCGCTTCATCCGTTATTGACCATTGAAAACGTCAGAGGGCTCAGTGAGAATCACACGGTTCTCCCGTTTTTTATGTGTAATTTCGCACAATGTGTCCAAAAATTCAGTATTACATTGATTAAGTACAATTGAAATATTACATTGAACAAGTACATTGAACAAGTATTACATTGAACAAGTACAGTACAACTATAACCATTAGAACGTCGTTTTTTCTTCTGTCCTGAAACGCCTTAGCAGTGTCTCAAAAATTCAATTACCAAGCATAATTGCATTAACCAGAGTTCATCACTTCAAAAAGTCCCACCGGTTATAATTGTGAACTGGTTTTTTTCCACCGCCTATCACGCCCTGATAATAATCGTACCGGGGGCAACAGGTGATTCAATCAGCTGATTATGACGAGTTTGGCCGAATCAGCGGAATTGATCTTTTTAAACACCGTTCCGTGAAGCATGGGTCGAAACGAGCATCGAACCGGCCGACGAACCTGGCGAATCGACTCCAAACCATCCATCCGTAGGATGTGGGCTCCACTCAACATCACCAATATCATCACATCATCATCGTCAAAAGCAACAACAATAACCTCTTGTCAGGTACAATTCGCAGCAAACATCATCGCGAGAATCTACCTTCTCAATCTTGATTACTGAAGCAGAACGGCGAAGTAATTAACTTTGCTTTGAGATATGTTTTGTGCGCTGGTCGCCCCGAAACGGTTCCCCACGCTATCCCCCTACCAGCAGTCGCATGGACTGCGCTTGCTAGTATATGGGCTAGCATTTGTATGCTATCCAAAATATTGATTGTAAACGAATGAAATCATCGAATAAGAGTATTTTATTTAAACATCACCATCAAACTATCCCCGCGCGGTGCTTATAGCTGCTTCCTATCCGAAACGAAAATTGATGCAACATACGGACTGAGTCGTAGCTAAGCAATTCACCACTACACTGGCGGCCCTCACACAGCACTAGAATAAGAGCTTCTCGCACAGCTGAAGCAGAGCTGATTTTGCAGGCGAAATGGTTCGATTCGTTTTCTGAGAGCTACTCTCCGTACGGGATTGACCGGCACCATACCAACAGCTAGCCAGTCAGTCAGTCAGGTTTCATACCAAGAATTCGAGTAAAGTTGCGGAATCAACCAAACATATGATTAACCCTCCGATGGACTGCCAGCCAACAAGACCTGGCGGCCAAGACGACGCCGTTTTTTTAGCATTCAGCGGAAGGGAGTTTGCGCTTTGTATTAGATGCGCAACTCCGTCAGGCCAGCCACACATTTAAACAACGATGACGATATTGACGACAACAACAACGACGACGACGCCAATCTTTCGGTCTTTTTCATAAAAGGTATTCCCATATATTATAGAGCGAGGAAGCGAAGGCACAACGTAGCAACACAAAATATACACAGAACGCAGAAAAAAACCGTGTTAAGGACCTGTGCAAGGTCGATGGATTGGACCAAAAAATTGTGCACTGTGTGAATAAGACCAGCCGGAGTGCCTCTGCTTTCGGAATGAAAAAGAAAGAAGGCAAGAACTAGTCCAGCCAGGCGCGGAACTCAACTGGTGATGATGCTTCCTTTCTCGAATCCAGGCAGCAATCCAGGCAGTGCTGAGTGCTTAGATTCGGCGCATCGTAGAGTCTGCCGATGATGAGTCGGCCACGGTGGAAGGAAACATTTAGGGTCAGAGAACTGACGGGCACTCAAATCGCGATACGTACGTACGTGCGCGGTTTCTTGTTGCTGCATTAGAATTCACGCAAGTTTGTTCACTTCTCCCCGCAGTAGCAGCAGCAGCAGCGGTGGAGCGGAAGAAAACGTCGGGTTATTTTAACTACGCAGTTCCTTCACAGAGAAGGTAACGTTGCGGGTTTTATCCCTTAGAGGTTAGGGGAGGGTGGTCGGTATTACCGACTTTTCGAAAAACCGGTAATTCGGTATTCATAAAAATAAAAACCGGTAAAACCGGTAAAAACCGGTATTTTTATTTTTTTCGGATTAATACAAACCAGAGGTGACTCGTGGTCTTTAAACCTACTTTTTCAACTACAAAATTCTTAAAATCATAGTTCGGGGAAGTAATGATGATTGTCCGCGAAAAAAAACGCATGTCATTCTCTCTGTACTAGGTATTTAAAGTGAAACTTAAAAATAATTAAAGATATAGGGTGTCGAACGTCTCCGGTAGTGGTTTTCTTCGGCCGGATTTCTGCCGCAGTCTTATGCAAAAACCTACTTTTTCAACTACAAAATTCTTAAAATCATAGTTCGGGGAAGTAATGATGATTGTCCGCGAAAAAAAACGCATGTCATTCTCTCTGTACTAGGTATTTAAAGTGAAACTTAAAAATAATTAAAGATATAGGGTGTCGAACGTCTCCGGTAGTGGTTGTCTTCGGCCGGATTTCTGCCGCAGTCTTATGCAAAAACCTGTCCAAGTAAGCCACTGCCGAAGAATAAAATTTGGATTCGAAATTTGTTTTTTGTTTAGCGTTTCAGGTTGCATCTATGTATGGACGTGTCGCTGCATGCTTATGTTTTGCATTTATGAGTACCTATGCTTCATTACGATCCAGATTTTTTTGCAAGATTAAGAAATCTGCGACCATTGTTTTGATCTCTTGTGGTATACGATCCAGATACAACACTGGATAACAGTGTTTGAAGAACTCCAATGAATGAATCTAGTGATATGATTGCGAGGAACATAATTTCGAAACTAATGTTATAACAAAAAACATAGATTTTTACTTAATTTTTTTTCACATCGCAAAACTTAGTTTCAAGTAGTGAATAACTTTAAAATTCGTAAAAAACAATATTTGAAACTGTTGAGAAGAGTATATGAATGAAGTAAAAAAAAAGAAATCACGATCAGACCAGAATTTACTTTTTACGAATCCGAATGAATAGGATATAAATACTTCTTCATTCTGTTCGATCCTCTTTAAACAGTTCATTCAAATTATTTATTATTATAATTATTTTATTAACTTTAGCCCCTGATGGAGAATCGAAAAATGTGGCATATGAACAAGTTTGTAACTGAAATAGAAATAAATGTTTGAAATGAGAGGTTGGTAAAACATATATAAAAATATAGAAAATTATGGAAAAAGCAGAAACTTTTACACGAGTGAGGCCGGGTACATTCAGTTAGTTGCTAATAAAAGACCGCTGCGGTACGGGTGACGAAGGTTTGAACTATTCAAATTTCACTTTTTCAGGGAGCAGTAATTTTTAGGATGAAATTCTTTATTGGTTGATTATTTCATCCTGTAAACACTTTATATCAACAAAAAATGAATTCCTAATCCGAATTTATATTTATTTATTATTTTTTTAAGTTTTACTTTCAAGTAGCACAAATGAATAATGAATTTTCGCTGACATGATTGTGATTACTGCCTCAAACGATGATTTTCATAATTTGTAGTTAAACTGGCAGGTTCAAAACCCACGCGTTGCCACTGTGAGTATAAGAGTGTAAAAAGATTAGCTGTTCTACTTAAAAAAAATGTTTTGCTTTATTGATATAAAGTTTTTTAACATATTATCGATACAAACAAACACATCGTCTGAATCCGAGCAGAACAAACAAAAAGATAACAAAAATTGATAAATAGTTAAGGGTAAATTACTATTTAATGTTGCTTTTGTATAAATGTATTAATTATACATATACATCATCATGTGCTTTGTAAAGCCTGCCTAAGTGAGTAGCATTCATTAGCCTAACAATGATTCATGAATATTGTGACAAGTTTTTTTTTTCAATTTAAAGAAAAATACCGAAAATACCGGTTTTTTCGCCTCTCTAATACCGGTATTTCGGTATTGAAAAAAATATCGGTTTTACCGGTTTTTGTTTTACCGGTAAACCACCCTAGGTTAGGGTTCGATGGGTTGATCTATGTTCAATTCCCATTTATATTATACAAATGTTTAAGTACAAGAGTGGATTATTTTATACATTGGTTGGATATAGTATAGTTTTCAACTACGCTGATTAGAACTGATTAATCAAACTACGAAATGCCTGAAATTTGAAGTACCGACAAATAACAAATCGTGAATATCACATTAAACCGAAAAAAAACGTTATAATGTTGATGGACCTACAACTGATGATTGTAGGTCACCTTCCACAGTGGTAGATTTTGAATCTCCCGTCTGTGTGGGAAGCACCGTCATGTCCTCTATGAAAACTAAAACCAACAACCACATAATTTCAATTGAAGAAGTGAGTTTTCGCCTCTAAATAAAATTTAAAATTTGACATAACATATTTTGGTTTCATAGTTATTGACATCATTGAGAAAAATTTGGAATTATTTCTTTTGTGGCCACGTCGATTTTTTGGAAAGGTTCTTCATTCAATCCATTTTATCCTTCCCGTTTTCGAAGGTTCTAGAAGGTAGGGCAGTGGCAGTAGAGATAGATTCAGTCATGTATAAAAATTTGAAGAGTGTAAGTGGTTTAAGTACAATGTAAGTTTGAGTGAAATAATTAGAAGTTCTTCAACCGAAATCCTTCTAAAATGATAGAACCATCCGAAATGCTCCCGTAGTGAATTTTGAGTATAGTCCATGGTCTCGCCAAAAGCGTTTAAAATCATTGTTTACATGTTAGGTTGTAAAGTAGGCAATGTATGTGATTCTTTCGAGGATGCGAAAAATGAACACGGGCTGAAGATGTGATTTAGACTTAGAAAAAATTTCCATTGTCCAGACGGGAATTTTTTTTGTCTAAATTACATCCTCAGACACGTGCATTCTCGAAAAAATCACATACACTGCCTACTTAACAACTTAAAATGTATGTCATAGGACAAAAATGTAATTAGTTCATCAAGTAATTGTTTACATTATTGTTGGCTGTTTCTAGCCCTCAGAATGAATTCGGAACACGTTCTTTTCTATTATTTCAAGCCTTCCGAAATGTTATCCGATATTTCCAATTACATTTAGAAGAGTTTTCGAACATTTTATTGTAAGTTTGAATTAGTTTTTTCTTGTTGTTTTTTTTTTAAGTTATTAGAAACTATTTTGAGATCATTATAAGCCGTTATTCTAGTTTTAGAGACGTTTTTGGTTCTCTATTCTATTGGGTTGGTTCAATATTCAATTTGGAATAAATTTCTGTTGTAACGTTTTTCGGACATTTTAGCATTAGCTGGGGTTTGAACACGTAGGTGGTGCTGTTTTAGAAAATTTGGAGAAGTTTGTTGAAGATCATTTTGTTATCATGTTTTTCAATCCGCATTATGAGCAAACTTTTTTGTTTGGTTCGTTCTCCGTAGCTTTCAAAAGTGCATTTAGTTATTGCAGGATGCATTTTTGATTATTTTTTCTGTTGTTTTTCGAACTTTTAGGAGCACTTCAGTTGAACTTAGAGTAAATGTTACAATAACTTTTGGAAATTTGATACAGCATTTGACGTCAATAGTCTTGACTTGGAACAAAGAGTTAAGATTCCGAATTCTTATTTTTTTTCTTGAATTAGGTTATGTTCATATGATTGCCAATAAGTGTAACTTTTTGCGGATATATTTGCAATTCAATGGTGTTCGGAAAATAATAAAAAATAGGATTTAAAGGAATTATATTATTATAATAAAAAATAGGATTTAAAGGAATGGCTTACAAGCAATGCTTAAAAATAAATTTTCTTGCAGTAATACAAATAGAATACACGAATAAATTCTGGCAAAGATCAGCAACGTTATATTATTGGTTTAAAAAGTTAAAAGTTCGCTCTAATTTGTAGGTACACATTTCATCAAATAGTTCTATTGGCACATCAATAGTACAAAAAGATCAAGTTTTCGACAAAAATCTGGTATTGATTTTGTGCAATAAGAAATTTTTGCGGAGATTCTTGACAATGGATGACACATGGATCAACTCTTAAGTCCAATTGACTGTCAGCAGAGTTTCTGATGAGAGTCATCTGGAGCACCCAAAAACGCTACAATCAGCCGGTATTTTTTGGGATTCGCAAGACATAATATTCGTCGACTACCTTGAGCATGGTAAATCAATTCATAAACAATATTATTGTAAATTATTGGATAGATTGGACATTGAAATTAAGGTAAAACGACCGAATATGGCGAAAAAAAGTGCTCCTTCACCAAGATAACACTCCCACTCATTTCACTCGTGATACGACTGATAATTTGAGAGACTTGCGCTACAAGCTGGTTCTCCACTTTCCGTACTCATCAGATTTAGCCCCTAGTACTTTATTAGGCTAACAATAATTAAATTTTTTACATGATGATAAGAAGTATCTACATGTGATGGTAACAAATCTTTATTTCTAACCATTTTTGATTTTGGTGTGGACGTTCTGTCAAACATCGTACATTAATGAACGTTTTCATGCCAAATGACCTGGGAATTTCCAAAAAAAATATTTGATTTGAGTAAACTTCGCACATGTATTTGACTTAGCAAACTGAATATTTTCCGCGGGTAGAGAAACTAACACTAATTTATTTAAAGGGGGTATGCGTTTTGGCATTGGTTTTGTTCAAAGCACTGTACTGCCTATAATCGCATACCAGTCCCACCTGCATTCTTGTTGCTTTTATAGAGAAGTTATGGTAAATCTCTATCTCATTATATTACGTCAAAAATATAGGAATAAACCATGCTCAACAACTGAAATAAGTTAGGCAAGAAGCGTTGTTTTCTCAACATGATGAAAATTAAGGTGGGACTGATATGCGATTATGGGCAGTGCTTAGAATCTTTTGGTTGTACAGAAAAACTGTCTGGGAACGAATCGAAGGGAACTAATAGTGCATTACAAAAGAATAAACACCAGGCCCGGATTTAAGTGGGGCCGAATGCCCCGAGCCTTTAGACACAAGGGGCCCCGCCAGTCCTGGGCCAGACAGCGTCCTTTTTTTACTCGTCACCTTCCAGCTTCGTTGAATCATTTCAAAATTTAAAAATTTCTTTCCTCTTTTTTTTGAGATAAGAGGGCCCCAGGAAAATATCTGCCCCTGGCCCCACAGCACCTAAATCCAGTCCTGATGACCACAATAGACAAAAAAATCTTAACAAACGCTAAATTATAGTTTACATAAATAAGAGTTGTTTTTTTTTTTATTTTTTTTAAAGAAACTTTAAGTTTTGACGCAACTTCTGATAAAAAGTCCAGGATGGAGAAATGAAAAATATTTTTTTATGGAAGGTCAAGTTTTAAAAAATATATATTTAATTTCGCTATTTTTTCCAATTATTTGTAATCCTAAATATTTAAAACAATTGAAATACAGTCAGTTTTTTACAAGGTTTCTGTGGGACTTTCGAATTACGCGTTTTTATGCGATACCGAGTTGATTCAAACATCTTTACGCAGATTTACGAATTAAAGCGAGTTGGGACCCAAAAATATCAAAGTGTTTGACTTAATCAAAAAAAAAAACTTCCGCCCTTCGAAGGATCCAAAATGGTCGTAGAAGAGGACAACTTTCAATATTTGGCTGTAGAGCGTCTCGGTTTTTTTTCCAAAACCTTTCTTGGTGGTTTATTTTATGCAATTTTTTTAGATCAACGCGCTTTTCGCGGGTTTTAACTGGGTACTACCGCGTGAAAAAATCTAACTGTAGTCATTTCAAATTGAAAAGCTAATTAACTTCGTAAATGCATTCGTTTTCAAGTTTTTTTTCTATTTAATTGAAGAAAATTAGAAAACACTTAATTGTAAATTAAATCAAAACTGGATTAATTTTTCCCCTCAAATTACAGTTCTCTGGAGAGAGGGACATCACCTAACATTCCTCTCTGGCCAAGTTTATTCTAAGAGGGTCTTTTTATGCCGAGAGGAAGGAGTTTTATCGAAATTGCGTTCAAGCCAATATCGGGCCATAATTACAATTCCCTGAAGAGAGCTTTTATACGTTACTGAGACCAGTTCTTATTTTTGTTAAGGGGAAAGTCAACAGGAGTACAGTAGAATTCAGCTTGATGGAAGGGTATGTGGTGGAGAACCTGAGAATAAACCTATGGTTAAGTCCTCTGACAACCCAATGGCCTGACTCTACCAAGATTCGATCCTACGACCACCCGTTCGTCAAAGCGGACTCTGAAACCTTGCGGCTACGGAGCTCTCTTCACTTAAAGTTATACATATTCAGGATTGTGTTCTTTCCGACTTCTGGATTTTAAGGATGTTTTTCAGCAGTAAACTTTTGCTTTCTTTCTAAACTTTAAAGACGTTTCAATGTTTTTAAAAGTTAATTCGGGAAACATTTTTGATTTGGCCTTCATGCCTCGTTGAACTGAAATAAAAATATATTTTTTTTATTTAAACTGTTTTCAGTCAGTTTGTTTCTCGGTGCGTTCAAGTGCATTCTGAGATGAATTTAGTGCAGGTATTTGTTTTTTTTTTCATCCTTTTGATGGGATTATTTTCATATATAGCTTTTCTGATCTAGGTGGTTTTGGGTTAACTTTAAAATTATATTTGTTATTCGTTCACTGTCTTTTAAAATATTTTATGAATTTGGAGTTATCTTTCTTTTAAATTTTCCCTTTGAGAGTTGTTGTCAAACATTTTGATTCAATTTGCAATGCATTTATTGATTGATATTTTCTTTTTTGGCCTTTCTGGTCTGCGATACGATTTTTAATTGTCATCACTCATATTCTGGTTGTCTATTTCTAGTGTGATTTTCAACTATTTCAAGCTAAATTCACGATCTTACATTTTCCTTTGTGATATTTTAGAAGCGATTTTCAGGCATTTCAACTTAATTTGGAATATGCTTCTAGTTTATTATCCCGTATTGTTGGGTGCGTTTCAAAGGGATTTTTATTGCTGAATGTGATTCCTTTTTTGTATTATTCTTGTTGATGTTTTAGGTAAAACTAGAAGTTTTCTTCCAAAAACTTTTCCAAGCTAAGGGGCCGTTCCTAAACCACGTGGTCATGTTTTGATCACTTTTGATTCCTCCCGTACCTCCCCGTGGTCTTTCGTGGTCTTTTGGCCAACCCCCCCCCCCCCTTGCGACTTTAACCACGTGGTCTTTTCGTTTTTCAAGTGCCAAAAATTCTTTTAAATTTTTACATTTTTATTATTAAACTTTCAGTACAATTTCTATATTTCTAAAATGCAAATGCTTCATCCTTGACTTGGTGGCAACAATAAATTATAAGTCAGGAAAAAAGACCACCTGATCATTTCTTTAGAAGGCACTCTCAAGCCAACTTGAACCGAATTTAGAATTTTTATAAGCTAGAAGCTTTTGCTAGAAATGTTGAGCTAATCTAATTTTGTTTTTTTTTTTTCTGTCTTCTGTTAAGAAGCGCTACTATTTCCAACCTAGTATGAGACTAATTTATTGTTTGCTTGCTCTGGTTTTTTGGAAGTAGTTTTAAGTCAAATTAAGCGAATTTCGAAGCCTTATATATTTTTTTACTACCAGGCCTGCATTCGAGATTCGCTTGAACCGCTCTGAATTATTTTTCATATCGCAGAATTGGATATTCAGAAATGTTGAAGATTGCTCAGTACTTTAATCTTGACTCCGGGACGAAACGAACTCACCTCGAACGAATTTTTTCTTTGGTTGAATCTTGGCGATTGCAAGTGTCTAGTCGTTGAAACCATTAAACATTAAATAAATAAATGACTGTTCTGGCATTTTTTTAAGTGCTAATCGTATATACCTTGAAGAATGATAATATCTTAGATTGATTTTGTGCTGGAAAAAAATTATACTGATTTTTAACTCCGTGTTCAGAGGGATCTTATTACCATCATGTTAAATGCTTCATTGTCTTTAGAAAAGATTTATTCTTCTCAAAACCATTCTGGTTGTCAGACATGAGGCAAAGAGATGCCTCAAAAAATCTTTCAATAAACCTCCTAAATTCATATATTTTCAAGATGATAAAAATAAAATCAAAATTACGTTTACTTCGTCTGTTGTTTAATTATTACTCAAAAGTTATCGCGTAGATTTTATATTAAGCTACATATACTCTTAAGCACATTATTTGCGGAAGAAAACAAAGTCACCCCACTACATGGTACGCGAAAGCTGTAATCCCGCTCGGCAATCCAGAAAGTAACTGTGTATGTGTGTGCGCGTGTGTTGGGAGGAAAGCTTTACAGCCGGTTCTATGGGTGGTATAATTTCGATTTTTTTTTTCTATTATGCTACACTCGGTGGCGAAGGAATGTTGCGGTGCGGTTTTCCAGAGATGGTTCAGCGAAATCATGTTCATTTGTTCATTTATAGGCCGTTTAGGGAAAACCTAATTTGCTCTAGCCATTTTTATGTCTTCGTTAGCAGCGTTTTTTTTTCGCCGCTTTCTGTTTCTCTTCGTGACTAACGGAAAGCCTTTTAGGATTTATATTGGCAGCGAACGGCAGGCTTTCTGTCCAATAAATTATATTTTTTATCGAATAATTTCAAACTATACCGCACAAAAAAATCCATCTGCCGGAGACGGTGAACTAATTAGTGACCATCAAACTGGGTGGCGAGTCGTCCGCTTCCATCACCTGTCACAAGACAACAGAATAGGATTCATTTTTCGGGACGAAGCTTTAATCCTTCAGCGTAATGATGGTATTGTCACGTTAAACTCCTGAAGCCCACCCGTGAAAGAAGGAAGCCGAACCAATATTCTGAACAGGATATAATTAATTCCAATCGATCATAAGACTCCGGCATGGCCGCCGGCTTTAGAACAGCCAACACTGCGTCTAGTCAGGCAAGCGTCTCCCAGACAGCTGTCTGCAAGTTTAAAAAGTTATCAAATTAACAATTAGGATCCGCAAAATATTGGCAACACGCGTCGACTTTCAATACGAAACCTCCAGCGAGCAAAATCGCCGCTGGAGGCACTTGAGACCACACTTTCGCGCGGTGATTTTGCATCGCATTAGAGTGCTAATTAGAGCCCTTTGGTGCGAAGCTTGCCTTCTCGCAACACGATTCACGAGGTACGTTTAGAGAGATTTTTTGTGGTCGATTATGAAAATTGAAAAAAGAAAAAAAACAGTAAAAAATCACAGGAGGGTTGTATGCAAAGCCACGACCGCAAGGTTGAAGTAGAATACTTTTACAAGGAAGATAACCCGGCTGCTTGCGTGTCAGTCATTTATCAAAACTAGATGGCTCATGTAATGTCAAAATGAGTCAACATTTCATGGAATGCATACTAGTACCGGCAATTGCACAAAGACTGCATTTCACCAAAGTGCCTCACTGTATCAGCTGCTATCGATGCTGATACCCACTGGAACTGCTACTCTATCCGTAATCATGCCACAGTTGTGGCCGCTATCCGCTATCGCTGGTATCCACTGCACTGCTACTGCTGCTGCTAAGGGAGGACTGCTGTTGTCGCTGTCTAAAACTATTATGAGCGGCTTCGGCTGAAACAGGCTCTTATATAGGCAAAATAACATATTTTAAAACAAATATTGGAAAAATGCAAAAATTACTCCCATTTTAAAACCGGATAAGAACCCAGCTGAAGTTTCAAGTTATCGACCAATCAGTTTGCTTTCTTCACTAAGTAAACTGTTTGAGAGAATTATTCTTAACAGAATGATGTCACACATCAACGAAAATTCTATTTTTGCAAATGAACAGTTTGGATTTCGCCATGGGCATTCCACAACTCATCAATTGCTCAGAGTTACTAATATGATACGAGCTAACAAATCTGAAGGTTATTCCACTGGAGCTGCTCTTTTAGACATAGAAAAAGCATTCGACAGTGTTTGGCATAAAGGTTTGATTGCGAAATTGCAAACTTTTAATTTTCCAATTTTCCTAATCAAAATTTTAAAAAATTATCTTACTGATCGAACTCTGCAGGTTGTCTATCAGAATTCAAAATCTGATAGATTTCCTGTCAGAGCAGGTGTACCTCAAGGTTCAGTCTTGGGTCCAGTCCTGTACAACATATTCACTTCAGATCTTCCTGATTTGCCTCCAGGATGCACAAAGTCATTGTTCTGCGATGACACAAGCATTTCCGTAAAAGGAAAAAGTCTTCGTGTCATATGCAGTCGATTGCAGAAAAGTTTAGATATTTTTTCTTCCTACTTGCAAAAGTGGAAAATCTCTCCCAATGCTTCTAAAACTCAAATGATAATTTTTCCGCATAAGCCTAGGGCTTCTTTCCTCAAGCCAAACAATAATCACGTTGTCAAGATGAATGGGGTTATTTTAAGTTGGTCCGACAAGGTTAAGTACTTGGGACTAATTTATGATAAAAAACTTATTTTCAAAGAGCACATTGAGAGTATACAAGCCAAGTGCATCAAATATACGAGATGTTTATATCCTCTCATTACCAGGAATTCTAAACTTTGTTTAAAGAACAAACTTTTGATTTACAAACAAATTTTTAGACCAGCAATGCTTTATGCTGTACCGATCTGGTCAAGTTGCTGTTCAACAAGGAAGAAAACGCTTCATAGGATTCAGAATAAAATTCTGAAAATGATTTTGAAGCGTCCTCCTTGGTTTGGTACACTCGAATTACATAGACTTACTGGTGTTGAACCATTAGAAGCTATGTCAAATAAAATTATTAACAATTTTCGACAAAAATCGTTGCAATCCTCAATTGCTACGATAAGCTCTCTTTATAGCCAATAAGTTAGCAATTAAGTTAGTTGTAAGTTTACTTCCCCTTTTCTGACAAGTAGGTTTAAATCCCTACGAATGATAAGTCCTAATTGCGAAAGCAAACAAATCCTAACAATTAAAATTACAAATTTCTAACAGTGTTGAGAAGTCACCATTTGTGATTGGACACACATACTCATTATTTACTAATATTTATCATAAATACTTAAGCTACTAACAAATCCCCCCTTAAAAAAAAAAAAAAAACATATTTTAAATTGCAAGGTATATGATTCTGTCGACCGTGTTTGGGAAGCAATCATATAACGACCAATCAGAGGTCGAATTTTTTGTTCTGACAAGGCTTGACTATTTTCAATAGAACAATAGTTTGAACAATAAAATTCCAATTATCTTCATTTGGGAAGAATCTTAGAAGATGTTCCAGTCTTTTTGCCTCAAGAACGAAGGGAATCCATCGAATACTAACCGATTTATTAGCATTTGAAATTGGACATTATATGCACTTTTTTCGGCTTTAGATTTTCATTTCACATCCCTATGTAGCCGAACTTCCTGAGAGAAGTATTCTACTTCAAAAGACAATTTCCTCGTGTTGTTACGTGATGGAGCACGAAATCTATGTCTGCGATAGGGAACCTTCACGTTCATGAGGCATGACTGGAGAAATGCGTCTGATGATGCGGTAAAATTTTTAATGTCTTTTTGTGCAAATTATTGTACTCAGACAAAAACCTGTTTTGAATTGGATGAAATTTTAGTGAATAAACGTAAACCGTTTGTTATTTAAAGTTGGTCATGCTGATCGCAGCCTTTGCGCTGCCCCTACAGTGGGAGGTTTACTAAATAAAGTAAAAGTAAAAATTATACAACTACAACAGAATTTGATTGCATCGGTTACCGATTACAACTTTTGAGCTGCCCTAACATTGGGGGAATTGAGATACGCGGACAACATGCACTGTGGAAGCTATTTCACATTCAGTATATTCGACGGGTGCGACAGATTTAAATTGCTAGGATCCAACACGGAATGCTTGCTTGCGTTGACAAAAATTATTAACTTTCAATGACTTGTTTATTTGCCTTCAAAAAGGCATTTCGATTTCCAAAATTGGATTTCCTGATGGCAATCTTCATGCTGCCCCAACACGGGGGGAATAATGGGTGTCTGGCGACACACGCTGAGAAAAAGCCGCGCTGCTCCTGAGAAGTGGTGACCAACCACAGGGCTAGTGCTGCTGCTAAGGAAAGACGACTGCTGTTGTCGCTGTCTAGAACTATTATGAGCGGCTCCGGCTGAAACAGGCTCTTATATAGGCCAAGTAGCATGTTTTCAATTGCAAGGTATATGATCCTGTCGACCGTGCTTGGGAAGCAATCATATAACGACCAATCAGAGGTCGAATTTTTCGTTTTGACAAGGCTTGACTATTTTCAATATTACAATAGTGTGAATAATAGAATTACAATTATCTTATTTTGGGAAGAATCTTAGAAGATTTTCCAATCTATTGCTGCATGAACGAAGGAAATCCATCGAATACTAACCGATTTATTAGCATTTGAAATTGGACATATTTTTCACTTTTTTCGGTTTTAGATTTTCATTTCACATCCCTATGTAGCCGAACTTCCTGAGAGAAGTATTCTACTTCAAAATTTTCTTGTCCCCAATTAAATTCGCTTACTGGTGGACTGGAATAAAGCAAAACCTCATATATTAATATTTGAATGGCATTAATTAGACGCGAACGGAAGAAATCAACGGGCCAGAGAGCAGAGCAGCTGGAACTGGCGGTGAGTTGTTTTATTTATTTATCTGGTCTTTTTTTTCAGTGCTAACACGTTACACAGTATACGTCTCAAGTGAGTCACGAGAATGTTGAGTTTTAATTTATTTGCTTTCGGCAATATTCATGGTTTTATTTTGATTTCCATATGACACGCTTCGTTTGGTTTATACTGCCGAATTAACAACATTGATGTGTCATATGACTCTTGATCGTTTATTTTCTATTTTTTTCGGTCTCCTGCGGAGATTTAGGTGCACTTTGAATCACATTTCTATCAAAGTTTGAAGTTTTTCCACATTTGTTATAAAAATTGTTGTTCAAGAGTTTTAATGAACGCTTATTTCACCACGTGAAAAAACCTTTTCATCAAGTAATCTTAGTGAGAAATAGTTAGAAGTTATAGAAGATATCACAATAATTCAAAACTAACTAAATTTTACGACGGTTAACAGCAGTTCAAATCCTAAATAGTCTTTAAATTTTCATCAGTTTTGTCAGATTTAGATTGGAAGTGCTTGAATGAGCAAATCCTCCTTACCGTACGGTGCTGCAACTTCCACAAGAAAGCCAATCACCGCCCACCAATCCCGGTGCAGATCATAAAGCGGATATTTTCGGTCCTAACGCTGCCTCATTATTCAACCCAGATCCTCCCGGAATTGTTGCTCGAATGCTTACTCCTAGCGTCACGTTGTAGCTTCTAGGACAAGCCTAAAGCCATTATCGGAAGCTCCGCCAGCTAACGAATCAGTAGGCCAGCAGCAATATTGCCGTGCATACCATAACTCAACATTATTTTCGCGGAACATTTTCGGAAAATTACGTGTTTATTGCACAATATTATCGCTAGTGATCTCAGTTGATGAGGTGAATAAATTCTGTAAAATCTCACAGTCATGTTTCCAAAATGGCACGCGGTTTAGGTTTTCTGATGAAGATATATACACAGACAACCTAAAGTTCGAAACAATATTTTTCACGTTCAACAGTCATTAATGAAACTAAAGCTAAATGGCAGTCTCGTCGTGTGAAGTCCAAAAGAGAAAAAAAAACAAAAACTGAACTGAACCTTAAGATTCAAAACACACTCGGAATAATCCAGACACAAAAGACCAATCAGACCCGAAGATTTATTCCTCCGGCTTGAATCACACACTCTTGATATATATAAAATGTATTGTTTCCTTGCTCCATTAATTATAAATTCATCCGGCCTCCATGAGCGAATCGCGAATTCGAGGAAGAATTTTCCTATGTATTTGTATGAGGTCCCAAAAAATTCTTTCAATCGGTTTACGGAAGAAAAGAACAGTGGGTAGACATAAAACAGCGCCATTCACTTGTCAAACTTCATCGCGAGATCGAGTCCTTCCAGTCGTGAAATGTCGTCAATCTTCTTCAACCCTCCTCGGAAATAGTGTATTAACGAAACAGTAACTATTATTGTTCACATCGTAAGCTTCCAGCGCATCTAACCATTCATTGAAGCAAAAGTTTCATTAGACATTGACCTCATTACCCGGTTTTACCGCGTATGCCATATTTGGTCAAGTGCAAACCATGTGAAGCTTGATCGTGTCGCTGAAGCGCGCTGTATCAAGATGCACACCGTACCCTAACTGGATACCATTCGGCAAAGAACCAAAGTACCTTCTAATCTTCAGCTTAAAACTGATCTATTCCAGTTCCGAAATGTAGAGGTACCATCAACATCGGCTAGTGAACAGGTTTTATTTCTGGCTCGTACCGTTCGCAACCAATTTCAAAACAAACTACCGCAACAACCGCAACGCTAAAGTTGGTAACGCGGTGAGTTCCGTCCGTGATAAAATAAAAGAGACTACACACAATTCACCATCCGTGGTGAATAGTCAGCCTATACACCAGAGAGACGCCGAGACACTCACCGTTAAAGCAACTGTCAACATCAAAACGGCCGAGTTGTATAATTTTGCATTGCTGTCATCCGTTTTGATGTTGACAGTTGCTAACGGTGAGTGTCTCGGCGTCTCTCTGGTGTATAGGCTGACTAGTGGTGAACGCCGGTGAGCGACAAACGGAAGGTGGCTTCAGTGTGAGTGAGTGGGCAATTGTGTACAAACATTTCGCTATTTTCAGCGCCATACTTTGCAGTTACTGCTGCCGCTGCCTATAGTGATGGTGGTGGTGTACGGTTAAACAAATTACGTAACTTTTTCAATTAAAGTGAAAATAAAATAAATACGTCTGCGATTTTCCGCCGCACAGCGTAAAAGAATGTTTGCGTGATTCGTATCGCCCAATTCGAGGTTTCACTTCGAGCTTTTTTTAAATGGCTGGAAAAGGTTGACAAAAAAAACCACGTAAAACCAGTTGGAACTCGATCCCCCATTGATACCGTCCGTGTGTCTCATTAGATGACATTCATTGCGCAAAACTAGTTGGAATAGCGACAGACTAGTTTCTAACGTCTGTTTGCTTCGTATAGGAAAGATGGAGGAAATCCGTACAAAATTGCACCAACACCGAGGTGAATAGTATTATTTGTGGTACACTCACCACGAACGGAGAGTTTATATTCAAATATGAGCTATTATACACAACACAGCAGCAGACAACAACATTAGTTCTCTCTGTTGTCTGGACGGGATGGAGGGTTTCTTATTGGATTAAAATGTTGTGTAATGACTCCTGCGGCAATAGGCGCCGCAGTGTGTCCGGTTTATCGACGATTTTCTAGGATTTTAAATTCCACTATACCACCGTGAAACGCTTATCATTCCTATCTGAATTTTCGACTAGTTTGAGTTTTGACCATCAGTGGTTAGAACCATCAATGCTTTTCAATTTAAATGTGAAAACAATATAGGGTATCGGCTCTGCATGATGGTTCTTCATAAAGCAGAGTACCTCTCTGCAAAATATGAGTTCTCTACGACTTCATTAACCCCCCGGACGATAATAGGTAAAACCTGACGATAATAGAACCGATACCCGAATTTGTTCTACAAAATATGAAAAAAAAAAAACAGGCCATTTTGTCCCATCTGCATGCCATTCCCATAACGAATATTATGAAAAATAACTTTGCATTCAAAATTCAATGTTGAGTCAACTATTGTTGCGAATAGTTAAACGAAAAACGAATTGAAAGTAGCCTTTAATTGAAAACAATGGTGAAAACTAGTTGACAGTTTGCAGAAAGATATTCAGATACCGCAATGAGTGGGTAACCAGAATGCTTTCTTATCTTCGATATATTAGTGGAATGGAATTATGGTTTCAAGCAGAGCAGCTTTCTGAAGAGAGTAGTTCCTGATGTTCCTGAAGCTCGAATCCTTTCGACGAAGTGCTGCTGTAATAGAACTCGTGTGATCCACTCACAGAGATAATACCGGACTTTGTCAATATACGGCCGAGGCTTCAGTGTGATAAAAAAGTACTGTGAGCAATTAAAAAAAATTGGGAAGAAATACTCAGAAAGCATGTCCATTAATTCCACAACTGCTTTCGAACTTTAGACTGCGTTTTTAAAATCGGTGTAAGTTATGGGCGCTGCATGGCACGTTCAACAATGGCGTGAAAAAGGTCGACAAACAAAAAAGTATGCCCAGACTCAAAATATTTAAGAACCAACTCCTTTATTTTACAATCCTTGGAATTCACAAGAAAGATCAAATGAACGAAAAGGTTCCAATTTTTGTTCTGGATAGAACAGTTATCCAGCCACATAACAAGCTTCTTAACGTCCTTAAATCGTGTGATGATTCGGTGAAACCAACTTAAGATGTCGTTAGTAGACCTGACACTTACAGATTCATTCCAAACACATCTTCTGTACTGACCTACGGGAGAAAGGCATCGTCAGAAGCAATAAGCCTTTAAGAAAACACCATTGTCTTCAGCCGATCCAAACGGGGAAGTTGAATGACCTAGTTTTAATTAAAAAAATGTATTTAATCAGCAATACCTCGAAACACTCAAATTTTTAAGAAGTGCTTTTTATAAATCGACTGACAAGACTTTGGTTGCTGGATCCGTCTTCACGAAATTCCATACGAGATGCTTTCGCAAATTCAAGATCAATATTCCTCACATAAATCACAAGAATTTACCGATGAAAAAGACTCTGACTCCGCCGTACATATGGTTGAGTGTACGGAAACCTTCTGATGCTGCCAAAATACAAGATTCGCATTGTCCATGGCCGAGTTTACCTAGTGATATGTTCATATCTTTCATTATGTTTCCATAGAACTAATATCTGACATCGCTTTCATGTGTATTATTGTAGTTCTAATGCATCGCCTTTATGGATAAATCGGAAAGTAGTTACAACCGGTTCGGAGCATGAGCACACCGGTAATGTGAGATGGTTGGGTTGTGTTTGATGATGTGTGCCGTAACGGATTCGCGTTTCGCAAATGCCACGCTTGGGCGGCTTTGGCAGCATAATCATCACCATCATTATTAAGAAATCGATAAACAATGTTTCTTTCATAAAATTATTCATTAAATAACTAAACAGAATGCCTTGATCCTATACAAAATTAAATACCCACCCGTTCTGGTCACCGTTGCCTAGTGTATTTAGAAATAACTTCCTGCAAACGACCGAAGATATGGAATACATTTGAATGGCGCTTTCGAAGGTATTCTTCGGTAATGTGATACTGAGTGCGTCTTTCATGGTTTTTCGATTAACTCTCTTTCGTACAACACCTTTTTATCCAGCTGCGTCCAGTTTCCAGAAGGAATTATTCATTTCAATTCTGTCATCCTCCGAGACCAAACTGATGAATTCCTGCAGTCCATTTCAAGGTGTGAAGCGCGTAGGAAAGGAATTACTTTTAGACTATGCGTTCTAATTTCCTAGAGATGTTACAATATGTAATGTTTCAATTTTTCAGCTGGATGCTTTTGCGTTACATTTATTTACATTGAGTTTAAGTAGGCTTTTATTGCACCAAGTGTAGAATTACTTTCACCTGGAATTCTTCTGCGTCGTTAGAATTGCTGATTTCATATCGTCTGCGTAAATTTTTTTTTTTAATGAAGGAAATGTCATTTACTTACAACATAAAAAGTGGACTCATATGCGCACCCTGGGGCACTCTATAAATGACTGAAATTGGTTTGGAGAATTTAGTTTTAAGGCGTACTATTTATTTGTGATTCGTTAAATGATTGGTGCCAACAGAGAAGTGTGACGCTAACCCAGTTTTTTACAGCTTGAAGAGTAATAATGGTATGTCGATTCGGACAAATGCTTTACTGACCAAAAACGAAATCCGGAAGTTGTACGTTGCAACAAAACGGCGCCTTACACATGAGGTTCGAAGAGCTGAATGTGGCGACCTACGCTCTCTGTCTTATCAGATAGGAGAGAGGCGAGATTATCGGTGCATCATCCTCTTTCTTAATTGGCGATATATATCGGCTCATAAACATTTAACAATGACACCTTCCGCACTAGTTCTACCAATTTCGCACTTCCCCTATCAATTTCATGTTTTAGGCTGATTTGTGTGCCGCTACACTTGATTCGCCAGATTTATTGTTCTCAACTGCTTTTTTGTGCTCCCTCAGACGAGTTTTGTATTAGCGGCGTGGTTGTCCAATACATACAGCGCAATCGTTGCATGAAACCTGATAGATTCTAGATTGCTTACCACTGGAGACCTTATCTTTAAGGTTGCATAGAATTTCCCGCAGTGTGTTGCCATTTCCTGAACAAAAATCCAAAACCATTTTATTGGGATGCTTTGTAGATTCTACCCCTTTTCGGTTCGAATTCATCTCTCTTTAAAACGAAAATTAAAAAGTCTATGCGACATAGCTTGGAAAGCTGATTGTTCCTAAGCGCCAAAGTGATTAGAGTTCACTGTTATATGGCGGTCTGTTGACGTCGGTTTTCTAAAGATGCCGTAGTGAAATGTGCCGTCTTTTTTGTGATTAACAAATCCGGGAAAGGTGGATTTTTATCGTTTCCTTTTTAACAGTAAAATTTATTGAGCCATGTTTTAAGTTGAGCAGATTTAATGTTTGAGGTAAATAGCGTGCTTTAACAAGTGCAAAGACATCTCTACATACCTTTTTTCGGGGAGAGAGTGTATCTTTTTGTGCTCCAACCTCGGAGTCACTCAGAAAGAGCTTTGGTAGCAACGGGGACAATTTTCTGCCCACATCAAGTCCGAAGACTTGTCTGTGGAACTTTCCATTCCACGGTATTGGAACACATTTTGTTTTATACAGACTTCCACCAAATAGAGTTATGCCTCTATTTTATTTGGTGGAACACGCTGACGTTCCAAATGATACCGTAGGCTTCGCAGTGCATCCGTGACTGGAACACTTGGGAACAATGCATCGACAACAAAGGACACCATAATTTCGTTACGGTGTACTTGCAAGTCTCTGATTTGCTCAACCAGTTCCAAAACGTTGTTAACGCTTTACCGTGGGTGATTGGGAAATTTTTAACTTCACTAACTAACCACACAGCCATTTTTTCCGTTAGTTTACATATGTTGGAAGAGATCGGGCGCACTGCTGTTAAATTGTTGGTACTTGTTTGCTCTTGACGCGCGAATCGCGACGTGGCGGTGGTGATGGAGGACAAGACCTATCTCACTCTGAATGGCAACGACTGGCAGGGCACTTCGTATTTTACTTCCCCCTTGAAGGAAGTGAGCTCCGAGATGAAATTCATTTCACACACCAAGTTTCCCCAAGAAGGTGCTGCTGCGGCTGACAATCAGCGAGAAGGAAATGTCAAAGCCGCTCTTCTTTCGCTCCGGACTGGCCGTGAACGGGGAAATTTATTGTACGAAGTGCCTGCCAGAAATTGCGTCGTTCGTTAAAAAAATACCATAAGGGCGAAGACGCGTCTTTCTAATGTGAGAGTGAAGAGTATTCCTGCAACTATTTCAAGTTGGAATTTTTGGACTGGACTTTTTACTGGACTTTTTTCATATCTGTCAAGGGGACCGCAGACCATTGAGATGTTGAATACCGAGCCTTTGGCATCCCTATACCGAGTAACCGTGAATGATAATGAACTCATGTCCTGGGCTCAAATTAATTTGTGCCCGCTGTCAGCAGTAAGACAAAGATGTATGAAAAGAAGCGGTGATATGCTTTCTCGTTTTTACATTTGTTGAGATGTAAGTCCTTGAAACATGGCGTGATGCCAAAGGGGTGTTGGATACGCAGCAAATATATAAGATTTGGCAACTAAAGCATAGTCCTGGTTCTGGCCAGATCTGGCGTCGGCCCACTACTCGAAGGGGTCGTTTGAGGAGATGAAGCGGCTAAATATCGATGTGGTACCAAAGTCGGCGAACCTGTACAACGTTCCCCAGATGCGAGAGTTTCTGGACAAACTTGAAGCGTAAGATCTACTCCTGCTACTTGATTTTGCCCTCCAAATTGTCTAACACCTTGTAAACAAATCTTCCTAAAACCGTAAGAAGGTAAGGTTGATCTGCTCTATTGCCAATCCTGCCAATGGAAAAAAAACAGTACAAACTGGCAACCAAGGCATCGTCAGTGGTGAATATTGTCTGCATCTTCTTCAACCAAAACACCGAGTTACGTACTTCCACACACACCGACAACCTACCGCTAATATGACTGGTATTAGTTATCGGTAATCGAAACAGTAAATATGTGTGCGGCAGTGACGACGACGTCGACGTTCAACTAGAAATTAAAATAACATAACATTGACCAACTCTTGCACTCTCTCTCTCTCTGTCTCTTTTGATACCTTAGAAACAATCACAGTATTCATCATATGTTAAGCTGAACCTTTTCTCGCAGTGTCTAAATTGACTCACCTTTACGGTTTTTTTGCATGCTAGTCCACCGGAAAAGTTGAAGAAATCCGTACTTGCTCGTTAACTGAATAATGTTTTCACCCGTTAGCACAAATAATCACTGGAAAACTATCAATGTGCTTTTAACTTCTCTTCATTTAAATCGCACAGCGTAGTAGAGGGCACTTATCTTTCCTATTGGAAACTTACTAAACACACAGGTTTTCATTGAAAATTTCAACAGAACTGAAGGGAATCAACTAGTGTATTTTATATTGGAAAACTTTCAGTTTCACGCAAGTATACAGTAATAGTAAAAATGCTGGGTTCAGTTTAGATTAACGTAATTGGAATACACTTCTGTTTTCGACGAATAGTTTACTTCAAAACGTCAAATAATTCATCTGCTAGAAACAAAACATTCATTCGCAGTGCTGCCAGACTACGAAAAAGTAGTGAGTGCAGTGGTGAATATCAATATGTTGATCGTTCACTTTATATGTATCCTTGAAAATTCTAAAAAGTATTCAATGTCGAAATCGTAATTTTGCAACTAGGAATGTTAATGAGATTAATTCCTCTTAAACGTTGCGATTTTGTTCATTACAGTACAATCGATTAATAGTCTAGAGTGATTCAACAATGAATGATAGGATTCCAATTGGATTTAATCAATTCACCACTTAACCCCACGCTGGCAGCGCTGTTATTGTATGTTTGGGCCACAAAACTCCTACACTCCAAATCCCCACACAAACACACTGACTCAAATTGGATTTTTCAACACACATCTAAAAGCCGTGAAAATCCAAAATATTTTAACATCACGCACTCTACGAAAGTGAAAAAAAATCAATTTACTCTGGCAGGATTTTTCCGCACATAGAATCACTCTCGAACCAAATCATTTCTCCCTTGCAACTTCACTTGGCACTTCTCACAAAGGACCAAAACAAAAAATAACACTACCCCTCACAGGCATACCGACAAAAACCCGTCTTCAGCAGCGACGGTCATTCTATACTTTGCTCCCTGGCGGCCTTCTAGAAGGCGGAGAACACACGAACATACGATAGAACTCGGCTTATTTTGGATCGAAAAAGTTTTCACGCACCGATCACGCGAATTGCCGTCGTATTGATCGACCGACCACTCTCGACCGTATTGACACTTTTCGTTCGGCACATCGATTAGATCACTTTTCCAGTACACCGACAACGCAATCGCTGAATGTTTCCGACTTTTTTCTTCAACTAGAAACTGATATCGAACCGAGAAGAAAAATTGCGTTTCTAATAGGAGTAGTAGCAATCAAAAGAGACACAGAAAAAGAACAACCGTGTTGTACAGCTTTTGTGCAGGAGAGTGGGTATAACACCGACGACGTAGACGTAGACCTTCTCCGGCGAATGGGATATTTTGGTCTCTGCTCTCTGTGTTGCTGGATCCACTATCGCCACTGTACGGTATATTGGAGCTCAATTCTCTCGCCGAGAGCTTGTCGGCACTAGCTTTGTCAGAGTCTAAAATTAAATATTTTTCAAAAATATTAAAATTAAGTAATATTGAAACATCAATAAACTATAATAAGCTCTAAAACATAAATAGCTGAGATATAAACAAGATATGTAAAAAATACAAACAACTATAATTGGTTTTATAATTCTGAAACAAACAGAATTAATTAACGTAGTGAATATTAACTATTTTCAGTTTTTGGTGAAGTTGGCAACTCTGCAGTGCCGCTTTAAACATGGCTGTCAATTAGCTCAGTTTTGAGCCCGCGAGGATTTAGATCGTTTTGATGATATTGACTTTACCAATTTACACGGGTAAAAGATTGTGCTTAAAAAAGAAGACTAAAACTACTCATTTTGTGAAGTCAAAAGTTGGGCTTAGATAATTCAGAATTTTAACTGCAAATTTTACTCTGTTTCGGCGTTCAGAAGTGTTATCTCATATTGCTAAAGAGAAATAAAATTTTAAATACAAAAAATTATATTGTTTAAATCGCAATAAAAAGTCAGCACTGGAGGAGTAAAAATGTAATGTTGTAAAATGTAATTATGTAATGTTTGATTCCAAAATAGCGCTGTTGGCGTTTAGAAGCTTTTTTAGCTATTCTGAGATTCAACCTTGGAAAGGCGACCATGTTTTGATATAAAATTGATGCATGACCTTAAAAGCGCTTTAGAAATTCCGAGCTCAAATTTTCTAGCTTTTAGAAGAATTTTTTAACCACTCTAAGCTAGGGATACCATCCGTTCTGATTTAGCAGGACATGTCCTGATTTTGAAACCCATTTGGAGCGTCCTGATTTATTTTTCATATTTTGGCATTTGTCCTGATTTTTCTGAATGATGCCGGATATTCAAAAAAGTAGCAAATTAGTCAGTACTCTCATCTTGACGCCGGGAAGAAACGAACTTATTTCGAACGAATTGTTTCTTTGGTTGAATCTTGACGAGAGAAATTGTTCAGTCGTTGAAACCGTTAACCGTTTTTTGACAATTGTTAAGTTTATTTCAAACAGTTGACTAGTGTTGCATTTTTTAGGTATCTACTAACGCTTAATAAATCAAAGTTGCAAAGTTGAATCGTTCAAGAAATACGTTATTTATGAGTCTTTTGGCGTATTTTGAGGTGCAAATCTCAAATTACGTGTTTTATTCATTGATACCTCAAAAAATAAAAATAGCTTAGGTCATATTTTCGCTGGAAAAAAGTTGCCCTGATTTTTAACTCCGACCAAATGGTAATCCTACTCTAAGCTCGATTAGGAATCTTATATATGGTTTTCAGTGGCATTTTTTCGAAATTCTAAATTTAATTTATGATCATTTTCTTTTCTGGCTTCTGGTCATTAAAAGCATTGTTGTCATTCTGAATTCAATTTTAAAGAATTTTTATAACGTTTTCTGGTCTCAAGAAAGCCTCTAAAAGCTCTATAGAAAACTGTTTTATTGTTTAGATTTCAGAAACATTTTGTATCGTCTGGCCTTTAAAAGTATTTTACTAACGAATTAGTCATTTGGTGTGGAATTCCTCTGCACATACTAAAAACGGTTATCGCACGTTACTTCATTATTATTCTCCAATTTAGACTCAATTCATTATTTCGTTTAAAAACAAGTTGACTGCCATAGACATGCAGATGTAACATTCAAGGATATTGTTGACCATTGTCAACTTTTTTTTAATTTATTGAAAATCAATAAAATAATATTGTTGATTTTTCTTAACTCAGAACAAATAGAATTTTTTATTGTTTACATGAAGTTATTGTATCATAAAGTTGCATCTGGTATCCTGTGAGCAACATAAATTGAATTTTAATAGCAGCTCATCATAACAACAAACTTGTTCCAGTTGGTAATGAAAATTCAAAGCACAATCACCATTCAGGTTTGAGCAGTGAATCGAAAATGAAGGCTCAGAATTCTGCCGTTGTCGTTTGGCTTCTAGTAGATATCATTTACCAATCCAATGGTTTGGAAAATCGTAAGTTTAAAGCTGAGAATATTTTCATATAAAAAATAATAGTTGTCTCTTTAGTAGTGGGAAAGCACCTTCAACCTCTCCAATTTCTGCTCAGGTGTCTTCAATCGAATGGTCCCAGACTACGTGAATATCACGAGCCGGAATATTACTATTATGAACAAGAATATTATTCCGACTATGACCCAGACTATAGCTATTACGACTATTTGAGTGACATTCAACGAAGCATGTCCGTTCTGCAAAACTATTGGTATCACGGCGGAGTTATGATGTAAATTATAATCGATTGATTGCAACACGATTGACTGTTTTTTTTTTTATTCGAAGCCAAACCTAGCTTTCTTTTCGTTGGTTTGACGCATTGGCTTTTAACCTGCCCAGCAAGAATTGCCGCACATGCATCGATAAGTTTAATACAGTAGGAGATAGCTCTGGGGAAGAGCAATGATGATTACAATTTAAGGGTTTTATCTTCCTTTAAGGGCGCTACCGGCGTCGTTCTCCTTTTACAGTTTTGCGCTTTTCCTTCTTTTCCTCACGAAGCTGCTTCTGTTTTTCCCTGTCTTGACGATCCTTCTCCTTTTTCTGCTGACTTTCCAATTTGGCCTGTTCTCGCTTCTCCCGCACCAGGGCAGCTACATCAGCTGCATTAGTGTTACGAGTCAGTCCACCGTCGCCAGTCGAGCCACTTCCTCCCCCACCGGCACCGGGTTCATCGTCGACATCTTCGTGTTCACTTTCAGAGAGCTGATAAAAGATATATTTATTTACCAGTTAGTAACGATTCTGTTCCGATGATACATACCTGACTGTATTGGGACAAGATCTGCTGCTTGATGCGCCGTTCTTCTTCCGTATATTCTCGTTCCACCTTTTTGGCTAGTTTTTGATTCTCCAGCAGTTTCGCCAACTGCTCATCCACATCTAGCTTAACAGCCTGCCCAGAAGCGGGTATTGCCTCCACCGAATGGCACTGCTTCCATTTGTCCAGAATTTCTTTGATGAAGGTATTTAAATCAGATTCCTGCACGACAAAACAAACCTTATTAGTTACTCCATTCTCATCGCAACAGAATAGCGCACACACTGACAATAATTTCGGCCAGGATGCCTTCCAGGGCTTCGGTTTTTTCTTCGCCGGTCTCATCGCCCTCCAAAATTCCGGTGATATAGGAACCGAACACACTTTCGTCGGTATTGAACTCACGTAGTTTTCCTTTTAACCAGGTATTGAACCCGTTCACGCCAGCACTGTCCATCGTGAAATTACGCTAGACCCGAACAACGGCTGCCGATTGATAGCTGACGGGGAATAGGGAAACCAAATTTAAGTAAGCACACCACTTATCCTCGACTTTAGCAATTTTTCAATGACAGGTACAAATTTAGTCTGCGTTCTGCCTTTTTTCGAAGTTTTTAATAAATTAATGACAGTTCTGACGTCAAGTCACGACTGTCAGTTCATCGGTAGCTCAAAATGAACTGCACGTTTGGAATGAACTTCGCGAACGACTGAAAGCGCCAAACAGGAATAACACATGGCGCTTGGAAACGTGTATTCCAGTTACTGTTTGGTAAAATTTTTCGATAAATTTTTCAAAAACATATTTGAAGTATGTTAAGGTTAGTAGGAATTTTTACATTATAATAACAGAAATAGAGAATCTTACGCGAGACAACGCGGACGAAAATCTATCTTATTGCCGAATGATAATATTCTGTCTTTTTGTTTTGTGCGTAGAAAATCGGGCAAAATTCAGACTTATCGGCATACGGGTAACCTGTGCTGCAAACTTTGAAAAGAATTTGACGATTAATTTAGTCTTAAACGAGGTCTATCTCCCACTCTCTGAAACCGCCAACAGAAAACGAGGAAGCTGCAAGAAATTCATGAAAGTTCATTGCATGATTCCGATGACAGTCCCTGAAGTTTTTTTCGAAACATTTTATGCAGCCAAATGATGTATTTTCTTTTTCAATATTTTTGGGGTTAATAAAAAGTGGAAAACGAAGACCGGATGCATAGAGAGAAGCGTTTTCTGCGCAACTGAAGAAACTACGACAACTGCTCACGTCGACACATTGAAATGATCGTCATCGGGGCCATGAACGATCAGACTGGAAAGGAGAAAATGGACAAACCCGTACAACATGCACACTGAGACGAACTGTAGCGGCCAGTTTCTCACTTTAGTTGAAGTTTCCCGAAGACCGCCAAGTCCGAAGTACCTACAGGGATACCACAACGGTGACATTAGGAGTGCCGTTCGGCAGATACAACTGGTATAACGGGGAATGCGGAGAAACGGTGAATGTAAAGAATCGAACATGAGCGATATACTTGTGCAGAGAAAAAAAAGGCGAACAAGACCAAGTACAAGCGGACACGGAAGACACGACCACCATCCAGGGGCGGATTAAGGCGAAGGCAAAGCAGGCGGTCGCCGGCTCGTCAATCATTGGAGGGCTTCAAATGCGGGAGCGAAAATTAAGCAGCTCCGGAACTCTCAGGCTGCGGAGGAATACGCGCAACAGCTTGAAGCGGTGCTACCCACGGGGGAGGGGCTGGACACATTGTCTCTCGAAGACGGCTGCTGCATCATTCGGACAGCTATCGGGGAGACCACAACGGCGACACTAGAAGTGGAAGCACCAGGGGGGATTTACTGCTGTCAAAATTCATATATGTGTGCGTTATCGCAGATCAACTCTGGTCCATGACGTTTGTTGGTCCATGAAGTTTGTTGGTCCATGACGTTTGTAACTAACTATGAACAATAATGGGGTAAACAGTGTAAAAAAGGTAGTTGGGGTAATTGTACCAAATAAATACGCAGTACGCGTTTTCGTCAATCAGTATTTAATAAAACATGGGAAACTAATTATCCAGTGAATATTGCTAACGAACAACTAATGACCCTCAAAAAGAATGATTTTCGTGAGTTTGTTGCGATTGGACTGTCGAAACGGTTGCACATTTTTGCTGTACTGAGTGAACCGAATATCAAGGTAGCAAGTTATGATAAGTTTCAGTAAAGTAGTTCTGTGGTTATCTGTGTCATTGTGCTCACCTATTGTTCCAAAAATGTCCGATAATTCATTGTGGATCCTAAACAACGTACAATTCATCAAGAAATGAAAATATTTTGCTACATTTAGATCGCTTTTTTGCTTGGTCAAAATTTTAAACTCCATTGCCACAATTTTACAAATCGTAATTACATTTTTACTACAGTAAGCTTCCATCTTGCCACTCAAAAGTTCCGCAAGGCATTTTTTGCATTTCAGCTGACGAATAACCTCCTTCTGCGTACACCGTGCTTCATTTGCTGTTGCTGCTCCAACATACTCGTCATCCATAAAATCTCTAGAATACGGTAACTCTCGAATAAGTTGTTCGTTAACTGACTCAAACTCTTCGTTATTGACCATGCCTGAGTTAATCTTAGATACCAAATGGTTTCGCAAAGCATTTGGCGCATCTCTCGTTAACATTGTGGACTGATTAAGATCCAGAATATTTGCCTTGACCGGTATGGTCACGTTATTGTGACACAGTAAGTGTTTATAGGCGGCAATGAATTGCGAAACATTGGGATTATTATTATTACCACCCTTTGCTCTAATGGCTGCGAACAGAATTTCCACATGATCTTGACTAAATCTGTAAGTGGGTAGGCAAGTCAACTCTTTCTCGTTCTGAACGTATTGCTGGAACATTTCGCGGAAGCTGTTTAAATCTATCAGGAGGCCCAAGAATCCTGTTTTGTACCTAGTCCTCAATATGGACTCTCCAGTTGGAAGATTTATGTTACGGATGTATTTCTCAGCATATTCGAAGGCAACGTTCAGTATGTCGAAATTGTCCTCGCAAAGAGGTTTTTTGAAGGCAACTGAATCACAGTTTTTGCTATTTAGAGTATCGAAGATATCATTCATTATGCTTACAAACTCAATTGTTGGACCTGCTGAAGAAAAGGCTGGATCTCGAGACATTAAAAATTCGAGTGCACTAGCCACGCTTTGGCTGAGCGTTTGTGCAGTTAGAAGCACCTTCATTTTTTGATTTTGAAAAGAAATGTGTTTATCTGATAGTCGTGCAGCCAATTTCAAATTGGTAAGGTTTTGAAGATCATTTAGTTGACGAATATATTCCCAACTAGCTTCACCGTTGATCGTATGTAACGTTCCAATTGAACAAAACATGTTTCGAACCAATTTCAACATGTGACAAGGATCCAAAAGCACATATACATGATGTCCTGTCGATGGGTGTGGAAACCACGTGCGAAGCTTCTCGAAAGCCTTAAGCTGACAGCCCATACTGGTAACAGTTGCGAAATTCGTTCCATTCGTTCCACTGTTCCATCGAATGTAAATCCGATTATTTTAACTTTCGCTGCTTGTAATGCAGAAAGGACACTTGCTACCAGTAACTTTTTGTCATCTGATTTAAGCCCGTTTATAAAAAAATAAGCCACAGGAATTTTCCATGGCTCTTCAATCGATGACACAACGAAAAAGAGAGCTTCTTTTGCTACAATCAGATCTTCGCTGTTATTCAGAAACTCGAACGATTTGCCATAATCCACAACACCATCGAACTGTTTGGTGTGCGGGTTCCACTGAACATGTTGGCGGATGGCCACCTCATCCATTGTTAAACATGCCAGCAAAGGACGACCTTCCCGTTGTTTAACTTTTTGCTCTAGGATAGCAAAAGCTTCTGAAGTTAAACCTGGCAATCCATCTATGCTCCTATACCAGCGTATGATTGTACTTTCATGGGGAAGTGTGTTGTTGAAAGCTTGTCGTACAAAGTCGTACGCCTTAGGCGAGTAAAAATGGAGAGTCATTGCAAACTTCCTCACGTTAGCACTGTACGAAATACCAGAGTTATTGACTATTTCTTTGAGAAGTTCTTCGTTTCTGCCATAATCCTATTTAAAACGAGTCTACGTGGAGAAATGGTTACGTTGATTTAAAAAAGTGTTTAACAAACCTGTACGAGTATTTCTCCTCTTTCTGTAAGTAGTTTTCTTTCTTTTAGTTCTTTAAATATACTTTCACAATGTGAAACTTTTTTTTGTAAGCGATGTTTCTGAACTTTCAATGTATTAATCCTGTTTTTGGCATTATTTAATTGCCTGCATACTTTAGGAAGTATTTCTACGGCTTGTATCGGTGTTAAGTTAGAACTATCTTTGATATCACCTGCGTACCTTAGCCTACAAAATATTTATAAAAATGCTTAAAAATAAACATTATGAACTAAGTGCATTTCACTTTGGACGGCGCTCTCCGTTACTTGATCCAACCACGGCGAGACATGTGTCGGCGGAGGGAATATTCAATGGCAGAACCTTCTTCACTTCTGTTGTGGAACAGTCAGTCTGATCTACTGATTGCTTCACAATTGTCATGGAGCTTAAACAGTAAATTAATCATCAAAAACCTTCTAGTTTAATTGCCTATTCTATTTAACTCACGGTGGTAAACAATCATCCAGTCGATTAACTATGGCAACCGGCACTAAGTTGCAAATATCTCTAAGCGGTGTCCGGATATCACTAGAGCAATGATCAGATGGTAGATTCTTTCTTCGGATTAAAATCTTTTCATTTTGCTTCGGAAACACACTGAGGATAGCATTACTCTGTAACTTTCGCTTGCCATTTGTGGTGAAGGAAAAATCTGATTCTGTAAAATGGGCCGCACAGATTCGAACACTGTTTCCATTCAGTTTTCCGTTTTCCATGTCTTCCTGTTCTATATAAGGAGCCAAAGCAGTCCACCACTGTTGCGCTTGAACAGGATTTATGGGAAATCTATAAAGAATACAATGAATTGTAGGAGGGTTTAGAAAAAAATGAAGAAAACTGTTAGTTACCTGTGTGTCGATGAAACTTCATCACTTTTCGGCAAATACAGGTTGCTGCCACAAAATTTCACTACACAACGCATTGTTTTAAAACGTTTTTCGCGATTTCTCGAATTTCAATAAAAAAAAAGGTCAATTTTATCAAATTTTACATCAAACAATTTAACGACTAAAACCGCAAACGACAAAAACCAAAACAATCAGACGCCATGTTGCCAAAAATGTTGGTTACACGATATTTGACAGATAGATCCCCCTTGGGAAACACCGAGTGGCAGAAACGACTGGTATGAGTGCGAGGCAGCAGTGAATGAGAAGAACCGGACTTGGGCGATGTATCTGGACAGGTCAACGAGAGAGAACAAGACCAATTACAAATGGACACGGAACGACATGACCACGATTCTCAGACGAAAAAAACGCCAGTAAGAGGATCGTGAACATAGCTGGAGCAGCTGTACCGGGCCAGTGAAACGCGGAAATTCTATGAGAAAGTAAACCAGTCCCGCAGAGGCTATGTGCATCGAGCCGACATGTGCAACGACGCAGATGGGAACCTTCTCACGGATGCCTGCGAGGTGGTCGATAGTTGGAAGGAGTATTTCGATGGACACCTGAATGCGAAACAGTAAACAGAAGCGGAGCAGGAACTGACCTAGGAGCACCAGCAGCGGATGACCGAGTACCAGCCCCCGATATTCATGAAGTTCTTTGTGAGATCGGGAAGCTGAAAAACAACAAAGCCGCAGACAAAGACGGACTGCCGAGCGAGCTCTTAAAACATGGAAAAGAGGCGCTGGCTAGAGCGCTGCACTTGGTCATTTCCAGGATTTGGAGGGAGGAAAAACTGCCAGACGAGTGGATGGAGGGAGTCGTCTGTCCCATCTACAAGAAGAGCGACAAGCTGGAGTTCCGTAGCTACCGCGGTATCTCGCTTATCAATGCCGCCTACAAAAACCTCTCACAGAACCTGTTCCGTCGTCTATCACCTTTAACCAGGAGGTTCGTGAGTCAGTACTAAGCGGGTTTCATGGAAGCCCGTGCCACCACGGACCAGATCTTCTCATTCCGACAGATCTTACAGAAATGTCGCGAGTAAAACGTGCCCACACATCACATCTTCATTGACTTCACGGCGGCCTCTGAAACAGTCGATCGAGAACAGCTATGGCAGATCATGCACGACAACGGATTTCCGAATATACTGACTCGATTGATCAGGGCCACCATGGCGCAAGTGAGGGCGGGCATCGACACGAGGGGCACGATTTTCACAAGGTCTGTTCAGTTTCTGGGCTTCGTGACGCCGGAAGAAACTTACGCCCGACTGAAAGCCGAAGCTGGACGGATCGAACTGCGAATAAATGCGTCAAAAACAAGATACATGTGAGCGAGAGGCTCCAAGGAGAACAACATCAACCTTTCAACTCAAGTCTCTGTAGACGGTGATGAGCTTGAGGTGGTCGACGAATTCGTGTATTTGGGGTCACTGGTGATCGCCGACAATAACACCAGCAAAGAGATCCAGAGACGCATCCAGGCATCCTACTTTTCACTTCGGAAGACACTTCGATCGAATCGAGTGCGACGATGCACGAAGTTGACGCTGATGAGACCGGTAGTCCTCTACAGGATCGAGACAACAACGCTTCTCGCGGAGGACCTTAACGTTCTTGGAGTTTTTGAACAGAAGGTGCTGCGGACTATCTACGGTGGCATGAACCATGAACTGCACGCGCTGCTTGGAGAGAACCCCATTGCCTGGCGAAAGTCAATAGGTTGCGGTGAGCCGATCACGTCGTAAGGATGCCGAACGACAACCCTGTTAAATCACTTCTCTTCAGCAATCCTACCGGCACCAGAAATAGAGGGGTGCAGCGTGCACGATGGCTCGACCAGATCGAAGGAGACTTGCGGGTGATGAGACGCCTGGGGAACTGGGGAAACACAGCCCAAAACCGAGCAACATGACGACAAACTCTTGATACTGCACGAGCCACCACGGCTTTCGTCTGATTGGTAAGGTAAGTAACACAAATCAACTCATCATTAAAGCACAGACAAACAGACGTGCCTCTTTGAAGAAAAATCACGAAAAATCTTCGTCCTTATTTGAAACGTTACACTCATGCGCCACCATGTGAGCTTATTGCCTACTAACTTATTCCCGTAAAACAGTTTTTGTCTTTGCTAATGGGTGTGCACGCTTGCTTAATCAACCCACGCGGCATTACTGATGGTTTTTGCCTTTGATAATGAATATACACGCTTGCTCACAGCGACGATAGTGGCATCATTGCCCACTAAGCAAAATTTCAATACAATCGTTATTGTTCTGGTCGATGAAATCGTCATCGAATGGCACGTCTGTTTGTCTGTGATTAAAGTATAAATATTTTTGCAAAATGGTCTGCCGCACCCTGTACTTCGTTCCATAAAGTGACGTTCACCCTTTTTCTAATTAATTATAAATAACAAATACAAAATTTTTATGCAGTTTAAAAGAAGGAAATAACCAAGTTTATTTGTTAGAGATAATACTGCATTTAATTACAATTTGCTAGATTAGCATGAATTACGATGTTCTTTGAAATTTTTTAACTACCGCTACTTAGTTAAACATTTGTTCTGTTTGATGTGTTATTTGTTGTGTTATGTGTTCTAGTATTGAAATAATATATACTTCCTCTGACTTTAGCTATAATAAACTACTTTAATGAGAAAAATATTGACACCAGTAAATCAAAGAATTTGTTTTCCTCTTTTAATGTCCATGCGCAGTTCTTGGTCAGCAGGGAAATTGGAAATTGCCACCAGACAAACGCTGTGGATCAAACAAATCGACACTGTTTATTTGTTTCACTCATATCGAGTGACTACAAGTTGCTTTCGCATATTTGCAAACAATTGAGCTCGGTACAGGAGTTGATTTAATATTCCCACCGCATATGTTGGCTTAAATGCCCTGGCGTTAGTGTAAACAGTATCATTCAGCATCCATTGAAGGCCGGAATTGAATTAAAAGTCGACATTAGCCCGTTATGTAATCGGTGCAGGTCCTATTTTTTTACAAACAGTTTCGTCCACTAGTCACGTTTGATTTGTCACAAACCACCCAGTCCACGTGTGTAATTTAATTTAGAAAATATGGTTCGAAACGTTCGTTTGCTTTCTTGTTTCCTCTCAGTATTACTCTATTTATTGAGTTATTTGCATTTTACACTGCACCCAGACTGGGAGTTAACCGCCGTCATTAATGTTAAATTGTTTAATTAGCAAAAAAAAAACTGCTTTACTACGTTCTCATGACGCAATCGATGCATGCAATTCGAACAAATGAACAGCGGATCCGCCCTCGGGCGGGGATCAGTAGCGAGCATAATAATTATATTTTCTGAATTAATCTGAATCAGTATAAATACATGTTTGGACTACATAACGGTTGAGGCATATGTTTCTAGTAAAATAACCAGCAATCGCTGGTAGGGTAATCAGATACAATTAACACCAATCAAATACAACTCTACTATTAAATGTTTCATTAGCTAAAATTGTTGCGTCAGCTGATTTTTTTTCTGTCAAACATGACAGACTTTAGCGAGCGTGACATTATTGTTTGTATAATATTCCAAATCCGCTTAATGGTGCAGAAACTTGGTTTTCCATGGCATGTAGGAAAACTGATAACGCGATTTTCATTTCCGATAAGGATTTATTGCCACTCGTTTCGCGAGCATCCCATCTAGACAAACAACCGTACAAGAAAGCTCAGCCTTCGTTCGCCAATCCAATAAATGGTTTGAGGCAAGTTCTTCGAAAATATAGACGGAAGCAGTCAAAAACGGCTTTTACGGTTGGATGAATTTTATTACTGTTTCGTTTGTCATTTGGGTAATTAAGTGACGGTGGAGCCTTGTTGTATTGCTCACGCAATGGTTTCTTTTGACAAATCAAGAGGAAGTCTCATATTGTCTTCACAAAATATCACAATTCGAAAGATCACGAAAATCGTGATTCGGTAAAAGTGAATTTTATAGCAAAATTTTTTTTAGGCTAAGTCATCATTACAGACAAAAGTTCTTCGTTGCCAAAAGAGGCGCCTCAACTTTATCGTCTAGCTGTGAGGCTTTCCGGAGTGCCAGACGTCGTCAAGTGCTTTCGAATTGGACTTTGTCAGACTTCTGACTGACTTCTGAACAGGCTAGACCACCCAAGTGGAGAAAATACTCTCGCCCCGAAACGTGATTGATTGCCATTTTCACACGAATGCTCTAAGCTGTGTCTGCTGCTAAGATGTGCGATATCCGATTGATGAACTTTTACCGGGATGGGATTACTGTGATGCTAATTGAGGTATCTGTGTGTTGTTCGTGTGTTTATGACGATTAGATACCTCTGAAGCTTTCCATGTTGACATCCCTTCCATTTGTGTTAATCAGTTGTTTTTCGAAAAAACGTTGTTTTGTGGACGAGGATTTTTCGACGTAGGATATAGGTCTTTGCTCACTATGCTGGGGAACATTTGGTAGAAGTACCGTAATTTTTTGTTTGGTCCTATTTTTGAGCATCATTCAAGGTTTTTAGTGCTCCGATACTTGTTTTCCACTTCAAACATTCGATATCAAAATTTTTCGGTTGTTTGGCGCTATTGCTACAAAATAAATTTTGTTGAAATCATATTAAAGCTATAAAATTTTCAGCATCTTTATAAAATGGTAAACATTTTTGACAGAACTTCCTTCCTCTTCTCTGAGGATAGGTTGAATCCCCGAACCCCTCCTCCCCTATCGTGCGCACGGCTACCACATCAATGATACAACATCCATTTTGTGGGAAAGTGCCTTAGGCTGAATTTCAATTTTCCTCCCAACTGTGTATTGATCCTGCTCCTGAATATTGTACGCCCAGCTGACACGCCTAAAGATTGATGTACCTATGCTTCTCTAACTTGTGGCTAAAGCCTATATTCAGAGTCGTCGTCGTCGTACGTTTCCTGCAGCAAAAGAAATTCGCCTTGCCATGCATTTTCCCACTCACAAATTGAAAATTGGAAAAATTTCAAACGAAAAAAAATATCGAAGGAACACCGCACTTGGGCGGACGCGTCGTAGTCGGCTTCGCATAAGCCTCCAGTACCAGAAAGCTCGTCAAAAGTGAACGATTTATGGCGGGTAAAATTGTCTGCCGCGGCACAGGATGTAATTAAATTTTCATATCCTACTGCACGGTTAGACGCAGTTGCGCTCCATGTTTTCGATGATGATGGTGAGCCGTACCTAGCAAAAAAAAAAGGAAAATCCCGATCGTTAAAGGTCCGACAATGGTGTGGTAAATCGCTCCATATTTACCGCTAATAATTGCACACATTTTTAGCGGATCCATCGCGAAAAAGCGTGCAACAAATTGTGCGTCAAACAACTTGTTCGACAATGTGGCGTCACTCGGTTGCTGCTGCGGGGGAGCAGCCGCCATAGGGGAAAGATTAGAGAAGCCGGTTTTATGGGTGATAGATGATTCTGATTCTGTCATTAAAACAGATTTATGATACTGCTTTTCCAGTTACTAATATCATTCAACTATGGAAAGGAGCGGCAGTTATTTCGAACTGAGCAAAATATTTATGTACTTCCCGTCGGTCGGGAGAGTGGAAATTGTCGGGATAACGAAGACATTTAAGAGACAAACAAATAGAGACGTTCTTCTCGATGACCGACTTTTTCGACTTCTTGCTTGCTTTTATCAGTTCAAGGCAATCTTGGCGCCTCCAGTATGGCCGTTGGAATTACTTTTCCTTAAATGCTTTTTGTCCTGATATGCTAGATGAATGGTCTTGCTCATAGTCTGTTGTATGTGGGAGCTCCTCGTTTTTTTTAAATGTCCCCTACGAAATTGGTGAGATTTAAAGTACTGGCAATACGTTCAGTCAAATTTCATGCAGAATAACGAGTCGGTGAATGGTTAATAACTGATGCTTTTTCGAATTTTTTCACCGACCTACTGATATCTGAACATATTTTAAAAAAATCGATAGTGCATCAACAATAGGGTGCCAATGAAATGTTTAAGAGAAGTTAGATATTCGAATTTCGTTCAGTAGTAATGTTTCCCGGGAGTTTCCTAGGGAAGGTAATTATATAGGCTCATTAGCAAAAGCAATTCCACGCACTTGCGAGTGGCTTGCCGAGAGTTTACCGGAACATTCGCCATGGTGGACAGAAACGTGGTGTACACACTAAAAACGGAAACCTTAATAGTAGGTAGAAAAGCAACATAACTCCGACATCACTGCGCGAACCTCAAAAATGGGTAATTTCAGCGCTTCGTGTATTACCCATAACGTGGGTAACGGCACTTGAACTTATTTTTGAGTAATTTCAGATTTTGTGGTAGTTATCTAAGACAAGACGTGACAGCTGGTCACCGTTACATTCAACCAATTTGAACCGGCTGCTGATTGGCTGAATTCGATAACGCAATCGTCATGTAGAAAATACAACGAGGTTACTTTTCACTGTAAAGCAGTGATGCTGGAGAGTCATAATTTAGCTATTATAATTGTTCATAAATAATGATGCAAAAGTATGCAAGGTACATGATATTACCGAGTAATGTATTTCACTGTTATAACTTTAAAAATGCATTGATTAATCGTTTATTACTATTTCGGTTGAAGTGCAAGGAACTTAGAAAGAAAAAATTTGGGTACCAAGAAACTTAGGAAGAAAAAAATTGATAATAGAAGTATGCTTTATTGAACATAAAATAATAAATAAGAATTGAGTGTTATTCGCCTATATATTGCAATTTTAATTTGTTTTATTTTCATTGACCTGCAGAAGTTGTTAAAAATAATCATTTTGGCATCAACGGAATGGAACGTTCAAAAAAATTTCGACGGTCAGTGTCATATTTATTACAAGTTGTGTGCCGTGATTTTTGCAGCCCTGCAAAAGTTTACTTTTCAGGAACGGTTTTATTTAGTAGAAAAGTTTATTATATTGAACAAAAACAAACACGAGTGGCTCGACAATAAAATAAACAAGGTAGGTACAAATTACTGTCTCTTGGTTTGTTTTTCGCTTACAAATATATTTCATTTGCAGGCTTCTCAACAACCGGACAGTAGCAATGGATGACTATAGCAAAATAAATAACGGTAAGTGTTTATTTTTACTTTGCATGATCTATCGCTTAAGCGTTATGCCTTCCCAAAAAGGCTTCAAATAACTTCATCGACTTAGCGTCGTATGTGTCCGTCCCAGATAAGCGGGACTAATGATTACTATTGATTTTTTTTTTTAAACATACAACTAGTAGCAGTTATTTTTGAACTTTATGCTGTGCCGATCTGGTGGAGCTGTTGTGTTATGAGTGGAAAAGGATTCAGAACAAAATACTGGTACTGATTCCAAAGCACACCATGAATTAGTGTTCGATATCGAACCGGACAGGGTTCAGCAAGTCCAGTCCGAAGCACGATCGGACTGGAACCATCAAAATCCGATTTGTTTGACCGGACCGGCACGGAACCATCTGGACCGGGTAATGCTTCCAGGGCCCAAAAAAAGGTCGGTATCAAAATACAAGTAGCTAATTCACATTTCACAGCAGAATTATAATTCCTTGCGCTCATAGTACATGAAAATTATCTCAATTTGCACTGATTCTGTCGAAATATGTTTACATTCCTACTATTTATGCATTTCTTGCTAAGTTACCAGTGTTTTTGTGCCAAATTATGAGTTCAAAAGGAAGTAGATTTTCAGCGATAGAGGAAGCTCTTATATTTTCGTTTCCACTAACATAAACTGTTCACGTGGAATGGCAATGGTTCCCAAAATGCTTCTTATATTTAATAACTTATTTCAGTGTAAGTACATGAAATATTATCTTCCAGTAAACAGCTGAAACTGCAGTTATGTCTGTCTGTCTGTCTGATCCATATTGACTTGAGACTACTGAATCAATCGGTATGAAAAATTGTATGTAGCAGTTTGTAAGGCCGGGAAAGGTAATTCGGATAATTCGTCTCTCCTTTCTTTAATGGAAGGGAGGGCAAGGGTTGACATACAACAAATGAAACATAAATTTATGCACAACTCGAGAGCTAATCAAGCAATTGGAACCAAATTTGTCATGTGAAGGTTAAGGGGGTAAGAAATGTTTTCCCTCCCTCTTCGGGATGTGGGGGAGGGGGGTGCTCCCGTACAAATCAAACACAAATTTCTGAACAATTAGGAACTAATCAAGCAAACGAAACAAAAGAAAAAGATATCCAACCATTTTTTTTTCAGAAAACATTTGAAAATAACCGGAATGATACATAGAATCCAAAGATTAACCACAGACAACCAGACGTAACTACAGACAAACAGACGTACCACGAAACTAGCGGCCTTCGTTTTTTTTCAAAATGTTTTTTTTTTGTCTAATTCTGTTGCAAGAACAGTTCTTTCATCAATTTCAAGTAGAAACAGGTCACTATAGGACATTTATCTTAAAATTTAAGTCATCGATAATTGAAAAATCGCGAAACTTTTGCATGTAGAAACGATTTGGCTTCATTTGATCGCATTGATAATCTAAATTTTTCATTTAGTGAATGATGTTGAGGAAATGCAGACATAAAAAATTTCAATGTTTTTCAAAATTTGTTTTGATGGAATGACTTAAAATACTATTTTGAGTGAGATTTGATGAAACGTGGAAAAATGGTACAAAAAACGAAACAAAACATTTTATGGCTTCTGCTTTTAAATTGTTCTTCAAATGTACATCTTAAAATTTCGCATAGTAATTATGTTTTTTTTTCGATTCCACTGTATATAAGAGGATGTTTAATTCTTATGAAGGAAATGGCGGTCCGCGGAGTTAAACGATCAATGGAAACGATGGATTTATCACCTGAAGAAATCTTTGCGTCTCCGCTAATAAAGTGGATTAGAGTAAGTTATTTTGTTTTCTCGCCTCTAAAGCTATCCGATAAGCCGGGGCGAGATGGTTCCGGTGGGGAGAGAGATTGTTTTATAGAAACCCATTACCTGTCAACCATCTCGTGGCAGTGAGAAGACCAATCGTTCTTGGTTAGGTATATGAGAATATTTGACCAAGATTTTTTGATCATCTGCACCGTATGGGATGGCTGAAAAGTCACAGGTTGGATGATACGATATCACTTTTCATTGGCACAATCTAATTCCGGCTTACAGTACAAAGTTAAATTAAAAACCAACGAAAAACATTGAACGAAGAAAAAGGTTTCCATTAATTTCTACAAGAAAACGATATTTTTAGAGTTTACTGGAAACCTTTCTCTTTCTACAATATTTGATTCTATTCTATGGGCGCAATATTTTTTTTTATCGCCATACTTGTGCTTTAACCCTTACTATGTGTAAAAATTTATTTTTCATTTTATTTATTTTAGATTGAAAATGCTACTGATTACCTCGACCGTGAGAACGCTACAGCTCACATTATTTGTTTCGGCTCAGCGTTTCAAAGTGGCCATTTTATGATTGTGGTAGGCAGGAATTTTAGTATCAATATGGGAGCGAACGCTTTACAAACATTAAATGTTTTTTTTTAAGACTTTTACTGTGTTCAACATAAACATCCCTGCCTTGCTTAGACCATTGTATGATTTTTTGTCCATAAAATTGTTCAAAACACTAACGCATAGCTCTCGTCGCTCGGTAAATGAGTTGGTGAATCAGTTCGTTAGTACAGATATCGCTGAGCAAGCCTAGGGAAATAATAATTGTTATATCTTAAAAAAAATGAATCTGTAAAAAATATGATTTAAACAACTAAAACTAAATATCTGTTGTTTATTACAAAAACTAAAAATACAAACAGAGTTTCAAATATGATTGTTTAGTAATATAGTTCAATATGAGAAAATCAGCCATCAAAATTAATATTGTGCAACTTTATTTTGATTACCCATTTTTAAGAACGATCACGAAAACCTAATTTTGTAGAAAAAAAACCTTCTCGTGAGTTATAAGTATGAAACTCAATTTTGTGAGAAAATTACCCATTTTTGAGAACCATCTGTAGAACTTCTTTTAGGTAATGCTTACCTATTTTTAAGTTCACACCACTTTACTCAATTCTTGAGTTTCAGCACTTTACCCAATTTTGATGGGATGAGCTTTTGCTCGAGATGGGTACTATGTTACCCAAAAAAAGTTGTCAGTCTTAGTGTGTAGGCATGTTTTTGAGATCTTCCTTAGTTTTATTTATCAATTCTTCCTCAATTTTCTCGTCAAAATTGTTGGAGTAGGTTTTACGCTCCTGGTTTGCCCAGAAACTCTGGATGGGACTCAGCTGGGGAACGCTGGGTGAGTTGGCCGACTTGGGTACCGCATCAATTATCAGGCGCCTTATCTCTTCCAACGATTGCTTCGAGTAGTGGGCCGATACCAGATCCGGCCAGAGTACGGCGTCTTCGCCCCTATGTTATTTTTTGATGAACGACGCAACTTCCGGCAATCACTTCGTACTATAAATTTCCCCGTTCACGGCCAGTACGGAGCTTCTCGCTGATTGTCAGCCACAGCAGCACCTTCTTTGGAAACTTTGTGTGTGAAATGAATTTCACATCAGAGGTCACTTCCTTCATGGGGAAAGTAAATTACGGAGTGCCCTGCCAGTCGTTGTTATCCAAGGTGAGATACTGCCGTGAGATAACATAGTGACGTAAATACCATTATTTCGAATATGGGGTTTTAATGCCAATTTGTTCGTTATTCGAAGACCCATCTTTTGGTATCTTTATTTTAGTTGTTACTTATTCGTATGTTGCATAAAATCAAGAAAACAAAGTGACGTAGGCACCATTTTCATACAAAAAAAGACAAGTAACCCGTTCGTTTTTGGGCCGTATTGAAAAACTGATCAAATGGATGTACGTCACAATGTCATATCACGGCAGGATAGGTCGCGGTATCGACCACCACCATCACGTCGCGATTCGCCGGAAAAAACGACTTGACCATCTTATTCAGCAGCTGTCATTGCCTGCAGGCTGCGGTTCCGAGACCAATTAACGGGACTGCCGCTTTCTAATGTCCATGTTCGTCAGGTACTTTTCCACTGTTTGGCCGGTTGAACCGACCTTCCCATCAAGCGTACGCAGTGATGTAGCCACTTTTCCCTCGGTCTTCCTCTTCAGCATTTTTGGGAGCTTCTTGTCGCTCAGGGCCGTCGGCCGTCCGGAACCGGTCTTTCTTTTGATGCTCTGATTGTAGTCCAACACGGTCTTCCTTTCGATGCTCTGATTGTAGTCCAACAGTGCCAAGATGTTGTAGATATCGGAACAAGCGTAACCGGCGTCCCTTTTCGTACGATGTCTGTTTTCGCGGCGAGGTAACGTTCTTCGATCGCGCACCCCGCATAATCAATAACCATAAACGGATGATAATCCATATGGTTTAACGATACCCCATACAGTCGGGACTATAACCCGAACTAGTTGCCGGACACTTCTGAACGGAGTAGCTTCATTGTTTTCGCCATTACGGTTTGAGTTCGAGGCAATTTTTTTCTGCTGACTCATGAGTTACTATGATTGATGCTGCATGGGTAGTTTCGTCAGTGCGTGTCAAGGTAAACTCATGAAAATTCGGCATTTTTTGAGCATTTATTTCAATACTTTTGTCAGGGCACAACAATTTTTCTTCTCGAAAAAAGTCTACATTCATAATTTGAGCTTGATCGAACTTCTGATAAGGTTACACTTACAGTCGTGAAGGTCTTACATTTTTGACCAGCCTAAAAATGCACAAGAGTAGTTCTTTAAGTTTCCGAAATTATTTTTTTTTATAGCAAACCTCTTAGGAATGCATGAAATGTAGAGATCTGATGTTGTTTCATAAAAATTTGTTTTAAGAACAAAAATTAAATATCAGGGACATGGAAACTTTTGCATTGGTAGACTCGAGCTACACCAGAACATATAAGAAACACTCCCAGCTCGAACATTTCTTTCATCGATCAAAAAACTGTAACTTCGACCGTTTTGAGACTCTACTTTCCGAAGTCCGATCGAGCTCAAATTAGGCATGGGAAATTTTTACGAGAAAACAAAACTTTAGAACTCGTAAATGAAACAATTAAAAATATAATCCTTTTCCCTGAGAAACGTTACAGCTGTACATAAATATGTAGATTTATAACCTCTCGCTCAACGATATCAAAAAAATCTGTCGCTCCCAACATTACATTTCTTTTTGGTTTCGCCCGATAGTTCCGTGTGGGTAAGTACCCACATGGATATTTTCCGAGTGGGTACTACTACCCATACTACCCACATGAAACGTCGGCCCTGCCTCCGATTCATGATCACGAATGAAAAATTTATTCAGAAACGAGTTAAGAACTTATAATAAGTGTTCAACTAATTATTTGTCCAGCTGCTAAAAACGTAGCAATGCCATCAAAACAGTGATTAGTAGATACTTTCCTCAAAGAGTGGCACTGACACATTCGTACGTAAATAGGTCTATTTCAAAAATAAATTTAAGTTGTTGTTGTAGTGCGCCCTTAATGATAGCGATGCGTCTATAGTAACATTTGAATCTCGAACCTGGGTAATTCTCTTTAATGTTTGGTCAAAAATGATGTAGATGAATATTTCAGGAACATTTTTTCTATGGAAAGAGATTACTTAACATTTCTGGATACTAATTGTTAGCAGGTTATTGAAGCACCATTTATAAAAAATGACGATGAGTCACTGGAGTTCGTGACAGTCTGCGGTTCTTCGTATTATCTTCATTGACTTTACATCGTCCGTAAAAAAAAAACATACGGCATGGGTAAAAAAGCAAAGCCTTGGTGCTAGATTCCGTATCGGAACTCGACCTTCTGTTTCTATTATACACCGACTTCGCAGCCAACTGTTGAAGTGTACAGGACAATTGCGGGGCTAGCGCTACGATCCTACTGACACTAACCATCTCTCCCGAGTCGGGACTTGAACATACGACGACTGGTTTGTTAGGCTAGCATCGTGCCTCGAGACCAGCTGGGAGGTATACGGCATGGGTCTGACAGTAATAAAGATGCGTTGTTTATGAACAGTGCAAAAAGCAGTGGTCTTAGATTACTGCCTTGCGGAACGCGGAAAAGTGTGCAAAATGTTGTGATTCGGCTCGAGATATAATGCGAAGAGTGCATTGTAAATGATAATTTAAAATATTTTTCAACAAGCGCGAAGAGAAGTAATACCACAGACAAACAGACGTACCACTCTATACAAAATTCTAAGAAATTTGTGGTTCCGACTAACTTGTGCGACACCTATTGGACATATTCCGCAAAATATAAACTTTCAGCCTTTCTGCTGTTTTGGCAGCACGGCGCACCTGTCAACTGAGTTCAAAGGAAAATGCACATCCCGCTGCGGCGGGAATATTCCGCATAACTGAAATTCATTTGAATTGACCGTTATACTGATCAGCTTTCTTAGCGAGTAAGATCAGTGGAAAAAAACACGCAAAATTTTTCCTTGTTACTTTGAAAGCAATAGCGCAAAATTGACATTTAGGTAACAAATCTGTTACTTAAAGAGCAATACAGTTCTTCCCCGGTCAAGTAACAACACATACTGTCATATATTTCGCACGTGTTACTGGAATACGAGTATCTAATAATAGTCGTTGCAACCACATGCAAAATTTTCTCTGTCGAAAAATGCTCCCTTTCCATCTCCAGTCAAGAAAAATCACAAACCGTCGCATTGTTGCACATGTTACTAGTTTCTTCTATCTTCAATTCATCCGGTGTGCGTGTATTAGTTCGCTCGTTGTATGCATACGGAGTACAGAAAAAATGTGACATGAGCTGCCAAGCAGGCCTCAACATCGTCGAATGAAGCACCAAAAGGAGAACACGCATGACGCAACACCTTCGTCTCACTCGCTGCTACTGAAACTTCGTAAGCTCAGTTCGGCTGGTGCTTGCCGAAGAGAAGATGAACAGTCTTCATATTCCACACGACTGTTGCATGTGTAATCTTTTGCGTTCTGTTTTGCCTCCTTTCTTTCGGATGAAGTTAAAAACAACTTCAACTGACGAAAATATTGCTTAAAATGAATTTCTACAATCGTCGTCGTCGTCTTCGTCTTCATTTTCGAACTGAAGCGACTATAGTCAGCTTCAATCAAATCGTCACTTGGATGGATGAGGGTAATTGTTGAAAATAATTTACTATTTCAGTGTTTTTGTTTATCGCGTCTCCTGAAAAATTTACTTAATGGCACATGTATCACTTTTGCTCAACGGCTCATATAGGAGTAGGATAAGGGCACAGAACAGATATGCAACTTCGAACAAAACTCTGCAGCAAATCGGTGCCCATGCTTTCGCATTCATTTTTTGCTGTTCCATCCTACATTGATTTTACAGTGCATCGTTCGAACAGTTCGCTCCAATAGTTTGAGCATGCACCAAAAAAAATTTTTTTTTTTGCTTCAAAGACCAGGCAAAAAGGTGATCTTGAATAGTTGAATCCATCAAAATCAAGTTAAGACAGGACCGCATTCAAGAGATTTTTAAAGCGGAAATTCAGTAACAATTCACAATCAACGTCAATAGAACAAATTAGACTAAAAACCTTTTAAGCATTCAAACATTCAACAAAAAAAGAAAAACACGTTGGACCTCGATATTGGAATTATCATCTGACCCCCACACGAATTCGTCAGGACCGAGAACCCGAGGCCTTCGTGGCTCAGTGACACACACCATATGGCTACTTGAACACCAACGGACAAAAACATAGAACCACTGATAAGAAACAACATGTTAACATGATTTAATTAGATTTAATTTTAGCTCGTAGTCGGCAGCGAGGATAAAAAATTTGCTCTTAGTTTATAAGATACTTTATAAAGTAAGACACTAGAAAAATTTGGCTCTGTAAAACATAAATATGTATTGTGCCGTGTCAAATAAATGCTAATTGATTAAAAAAAAAAAAACCATTCAAACATTGTTTAACAAATTTTCTTGGATCGTACACCTCGCGACTGTTGAAACTATTTTAACCTGTTAGTTGATTCACTTGAATAATTTCATTGGACTTGGAAACTGAATTTCTCGACCAACGACAATATTTTTCTCTCGTACCGTTTTTTATACCTAACATTGCAAGTAATGCATATCAGACGCGCTATACACAGCACTGCTTACGACATTAGGTACAACGTAAAAAAATGCTTGTCGTTAGTCAAGATATTTAGTTTTCAACTTGGGCAACAATGAAATTCATTGAAAATATATATTTACATAAAAACCGTTGCACGTATGCGGGTGGTACTGTGCGATTATCATGAAAAGGCACCCTCGCTATACCAGTACCGGGGAGAACAAAGGATTCTCTCGGCGAAAAAGCGGCGAGAGCTCATACAGTCCTTTTGTTGAATGAATGGAATATAAGCGTAATAAAATTTCGAGTGTAAAATGCGTTCTCTCCACTTCTAGATGTCGATACTTAAAATAAAGCGATTTTGTCTCATTTTTGGTTCTTCAGTTGAACAGATGTGATAAGGGCTAGAAAAATTATGCTTTGAAGGAAAATTATGCTTTAAAGCTGATTACATACTACATAATATTTGAATGTAAACGGGACGGGACCTAATGTAAATAGCACGTGCAATACGTGCCGTGTCAAATAAACTATTTAAACTAACACGTGCAATGAGACATGTAATATGTAACGTGTAACTTATAATGTATAATGTGTAACATGTAACGTGTAATATGTAGCGTGTAAAATGCTCCACGCAACGATTCGCAAAGCCTGCAACCAAATAGATCAATCACAGCACCCAATCCTTACCTCACAGGTCAAAGCGAATAACTTGCTTCGGTTCATCGTCATCATGCAGTTGATGTTAAATTTTAAATCGTCAATTGAAGCAAAATTTGCTCGAATCTGTTTTCTTCGTTGCTGCCTTGAAGCCTCAGTTCTAGCAGTTCAATCTGAACCGACGATACAAATACACCGAAAAAGAAACGTCGAAACAAAATGTACCGAGTGGAAGAAGATTGTTCTGTGCTCAGTGAGAGGAAGAGCGAAACAAAACGAAGTTGATATCAAGTCGAGTTGAAGACGAAGTTGAGTTGCGTCATCGTCGCTTGACGATGCACTCATGAAGGTGAAGATTGAAGGGCCTGCTGCCAAGCAGCATTTTCCCCATCATACAATATGCAAACGTTGATGATTTCAAAGACTTCAAATGCGTCTTGAAATCACACCACAATCTGTAAACTGCGTTAGAGAAAAACATTCGCTTTCTTGCAAGTTATCTAAAACACACACACATTGGATTAGATATTTGAGGTTGACGGTTGAGATTCTGATTATGTGTGAGTAAAGGGGACAGAAATGAACCTGATCGTTGCATCAATACAAATGCAGCGAGTAAAGTCTCGATACACATGCATTGCGGTTCTTGGTTGTATGTTTTCCGGCAGAAACACATACCAGCGTACCGTCATATAATTTGTTACTTTTTGGTTATTGTACTTTGTGTCTAATGGGCGGTCATAGAACACAAGAAGTAATAGAATGCTGCTCTAAAGTAACAAAATCTTTCCCGTTTCTGTTGGGTGCAAATAAAAACAAAAATGTTGAAGTTTTCATGCTCTTGATAAATTAAATTAAATTATTTCATTATTTATTATTATTTTAAATTATTTCATTTTTCCCTTTTTTTCAATCTCACATGATTTTCTCAGAGATGGCTGGACCGATTTTCACAAAATTATTCTCAAATGAAAGGTCTATTTGTCCCATAAAATCCTATTAAATTTTATTGTAATCGGATTTTTATTTTGCATGTTATTTCACTTTTTGAGAAAATCACGAAAGTTCATTATCTCAAAAACTACACTACCGATTTGAATAAAATTGGTTTTAAATGAACTTTTAAATTTTATAAAGGTTGGACATGGGGTTCAAAGATTATGGAAATAATCGCCTTCTGGAGGGAGCGATTTTCATAAAATCAGTAATATCTCAGAAACTACACAACCGATTTGAACAATATTGATATCAGATGAACGGACTAATTAAGGGTTAACTGATGAATTATAATGTTTAAGCACGAGGCTCAAAGGTTGTGAAAAGAAAGTCATATTTAAAATAGAGAAAAAATTCTACTATAAATAATCGAGTCTAAAATGATATTTATTCGAATGATATATAAACGAGTCCAACTTAAATATGAGTACAGTGACGTTTCGATTATACCACCATCAAAAAAAAAATCACGTCATATTTTTTAAAAAAATATTCATTTCATGTTATTTGCATGTGTATGTGTTTGTGTATGTTCATATGTGTGCGAACGTTATATTTTAAATGTTCGGTATAGTTTCATTGTTGGCTACCAATAATTTGTAATTAAGAATGAAAAATAACTCCAGCAAATATTATCAAGGTGTATTTTTTCCGAAAATTGAAGTAAAGCTATTTTAACAAATAATAAGTTTGAATGAAAAAGTCTGGGTCTCACCGCTAGATGGATTAATTTGGATTTTTCACGAGACATCTCGAAAACATGGCTCATTGTCAAATATCTGAAAGATTTTAGTTTGTTTGTTGTTTACTGGGTTCAATAGTTGGTTTGCAGTTGGGAGAATTCAATTCGTTTGCAGTTGACTAACTTAGCTGAGATCCTTCCAGGTTATAGTCAATTTTCACATTCTTAGTTTTAGTTTGCCTGCAGCTTCTTTATAACAAAAGTCGCTTAAGAATGCAAAATCAACAATATAAGTTTTTTCTTTGTTTATGGTTGGAAACAAACTGTTTTTATATGCTCCCTGCTTATTATTTTCCCCAATCTTGTCACAAGCACACTTACCGTGAGAGCTGTCATTCACCGTTTATAGGGTAAACAGGTATAATACGCCCCCCCTAAGGAACATCGTCCATATTGTAGCTAGGTTTATCACAAACAACAAATTTGTCCTGTAGTTTGATACACTATTTAGTTGGTAATGCACTGCTATTATTTTGTTTTGTAATTACTGTTACACAAAAACGCCATAATTTTATTAAAAAATACGACAAAATTGCAAGCTTTCCAATCTACCGGGGCAAAACGCCCCAGATGCAGTATAATATGCCCCATGCAGTAGCTTCATATGGCTGCTCAGCACGCGAAGTGAAACAATGGTAATATTATATTAGCTGCTGGACTTCTCGTATTGTAAACCGTCGGTGTTAAAATCCTGGCAGTGGTCGAAATAGATATAATATTTATGTTCAGGTTATGAAACTTATGAAAATGTTTTCCGAGAAAATAGGTACAGATATTAAATTCTATTGTAGGATAAACAGGGTAAATTTTGTCGGAATAAACGTAATTGCTTTAGTGTTTTGATGATTTTGAATATTGTTTTTGGTCTATTTCTTATTGTTATTGCCGTGTTATTCTCGAAAATCTTTAGAAAAATTATTAGCAAGTTTAATATATTTTAAACTACTCTTTAATCCGGTTTAGTGCTCACTTGAAAAAATACCTACTATAAAGAAAAAGTTCTTTGAACCGTGGTATTGCCCATTTCAATCAATAAACCTTTATCGCAACATCCAAGGGATGCTCTACTTGGGGGCGGTTCCTGTGGCTGCTCACTGGCTATGCAACAGACCATACATACAACTAACTCGGGCATGCCGAAGTTGTCAGGCAATTTTATCCCCACACATCTCGGGGTAATCCAATTTCTCGGTGCATCTCACAAACCGTATGACTATTATACAGTGTATTACTCTTTATTGCATTCTCGAGTGAAAGTGCATGCCACAAAAAACGGTTTTTTGCGTCCCCAGGACGAAAAGAGGAAACGTAAAAAGCGAAAGCTCTACCGCCACATGTGGAAGGGGGCTTTCCACTTATCGCAAGCATCTGCAACCAAAGGTTAGCAACGAGAGCCAGCGTCCTACATGACAACGAAAAAAACCACATCATCAACCGGGGACACTCCTGGAATGCCTCCACGCTTAGGGTGTTTGTTGTTATCAATTAAAAATAGTTTAACGGGAGCGCTTTTTTGCCGCTGCTTTTCGTTTCTTGCTATCTTCAGTTAGGATTAAGTAGTCACTTTTCGTGCCAGTTCGTTATAACCAGCGAACAGGAATGACTGCGAAAGGAGTAAGTACCAAAGTACTTACCATCCATTTGCCATTTCTCCGACAGTAGAGTCCAATTCAAAGGCTCACTAAAATTACTTGAAGAGAGAGGTATTCATTTTTCTTAATATAGTTGAATGTTTTTGCTCTAGGTAAATTAGCTAAGGTTCCAGTTAATCTTTTCAACCCAAGTAATGTCGATAATAGAAACTCTGTAAATATTAATTTAAGTAAGATTACACTTAAGCAACAATTCAGAATATTTTCTTTCGAATTGAAATGGAAGTTATTTCAGCAACAAGCAGTTTCCCAACAATTGTTCACCCATCCAGTTCTTAACCTTCAACATCCATATGCCCTCGTTTTAGCCGGTGAGTAAATAATTTCATCGCACTTAGGCCACTTGAGCTGGTGTGAAAATCTATGCTGCACACTTGAGCCAAAGTGCGGCTTCTCCTCCATCAGCAAATCTAAAGTGCAGAGTGTTTAAACGCCACTTAAGATGCCCACCAGAGATGCATACATGGTGATGGTAGCAAAAGCAGCGACCAACAGAAGCATTCACCCTTTCAACTGTTGCTTATCGGCCTTCGTGAGGTTTTGGAGCGGAAACAAATCTGTACACCATTCGAATGCTGTCGCTAATTGAATTGAATTAGTTAATAGACTTTGTTTCAAATTGAAAATCGATTTGAATTCTCAGTAAATCGGGTGCAACTAAACTATCCAAAAACTGCTAAGATTGATCTTTAACGAAAAATTTTAGACCCGTTTTTTTTGTTTGGTCATTTTCTATCATAAGATTGCCCAAAAATAGACTTTTGACGTAGGACTACGTCTAACCGCACTATATCGAGATACATTCTGAGGAAACTAAAAACCAAGGTGTAACGTCGGAATGAAAGATTTCAAACGGTGATACTGATGTAACCACATGATGGATCACAATAATTAATATGTCGTTGGATTGATAAAATGATGGACAATTTTGTGATTCTTCATATATCATTGTTACTTAATTGTTAAACAGTGAAAATTGATGAAAAGTTTCAAGATCGTATTTTTACGAACAATGTACCAATCACATGCGAACACTCCTTGCACAGACTTCATGAGTGGACACCAACTGTCTGCTATGAAAACCTCTATTCAGTGGCAAAAAAAAAATTGACAGAATCTCCCCGTCCCAATAGGTCAATAATTGGCATATCATTGTACATTGTACATTGTACGATGAACAGTAAATTAGTAAAAAGTTCAGTTGAAATCCACTTATTCTACTTCAGTTTCGCAGCTTTCAACCAATTACGAGCAGGCTTTATACAGTTGCAACAAATGTTTTCTCATCGTTTTAAAGTGCTTATTGTATTACTACCCCTGAACAGATTTCAAACACCGATGTCTTAATCGACAGGTAGAATATTGCGAAAGATTGTTACATAATAATTAAAATATCTCTTCAACAAAAGTTGTGTTAACATTCTACTAATCTGAAGCTTGCTACCCCGTTGCTCGTTTCCTTTTGGTTGTCGTGACGAGTAGATGGCATTTGAACTGCAACCGTAGTGATTTTCTTATCCATGTTTAATGATGAAAACTTCTTTCAAATTCCTAAAATTAGAAGTTGCATTTGGGTTGCTGTCTTTTTGAATTCTACACTCTGTTTTTCTCAGATTTATCTAAATGACCAACTATAGGCTATTTAAAAGACAATAGAAAACAAATATGCTTCGTAAAAATTTTTAAACAGATAGTTCGGATAGCTCGTTTAAGCTGTACTGATGGTTATATTTTTCCAGTTCAATAAATTTAATTCAATATGACAATCCTAGTTGCATTACGCGGTTGTGGTTTAGAGAAAACCCAAATTATATGCATCTTGACGTTAGGTTCTAAACATTCATATTCGTATTTTTCAATTACAAAAATATTACATCAGCATCTGCAAGAAAATATTACTAAACATATAAACACAACCGCACAACACAACATATAAACACAACCGTGTAAAGATACTGAACATATGAACACAACCTATCATTGCCAGACTTGTAATTGAACAACATTATGCAAACATCAGTTGGAGAGGTTAATGTTGTTTATCAAACCGAGCTAGGTTTATTTTTGAAGGAAACAGACGGATGACTTTTGAATATGGCATTTTGTTGTTTGTTTTTCATTGGTATCTTGAAACTGATTAATTTTTTTCTGGTTCTGCTCAGTGAATAAATGTTTCAATTGGCCTAAAATGAAAAAATTATGACTGTTACATGCAGCGTTGCCACTAAGTTTTGAATAAAAACTGCCAAACGAAAATAAAAAGTCAAGTCTGGCAAAAATCTGTCACTCATTTTTGAATAAAATTCCTGGCAGAATTGAAAGTGATGACTTTTTTTTGTTCTCGCCGGGTGTAGGTAGGTAAAGGCCAGGCACGGCCAATCTCGCAGTAATGACCTTTTTGCGAGACGACGCGGATGAAATCTGGCAAATATCTGGCTCATGTACAAATATCTGGCAGATTCTGAGGTTTATCTGTTTGTCTGGCACGCGAACAGAAATCTGGCAAAATCCAGATTTATCTGGCACAATGGCAACGCTGGTTACATGCTACATCCTCATAAATTCCAATGTCAATTTCAAAATTTTTGTGGATATAGATTTTCCACAAAAAACTGCAACTCTTTATCGTCACTTTTCCAACGAACTTGTAAATACAGGATTTTTTTATGTGACTTCTTTGCTAAGCAGTTGTAAGAAACTAACAATGATACTGCTTTGAAATCGGTGAGTGAGCTATCTTTCACAAGCGCAATTGAAGATGCAAGGAAGTTTGCTTTCTACTAAATCGTTCTTAATTAAGACCCATATAAAAAATTGCCATTTTTTAACATTGATGAATACCTTTCATCCTAATTTGACTGCATTAGGATGGAAGGTATTCATCAATGTTAAAAACAGTATTTTTTTCTTCTTAAATAGATGTCTGCAAATAAATAATCTAAATTATTTTTAAAAATAAACGCTTTTCTTTTTATGACTTTCTGGTGGCATATGACCTTAACAATATGTGGCCACCAATGAACTAGTTTTAGGATTGTAAGTTGTGAGAGGTGTCGTTTGATGGATTTAGGCTCAATAATCTGAAAGTAACCGGACGCGACGTCCGCATGAAGCCTTCAACGACCTAGACACTTGATATGACCCTTCCGAGTAATTAGAGGTATAGCACCGTATTAAGTACTGCTTTAATCATGTCTATTTTGGTTTCGGTTTCGGCAACATAATGGACAAAATGCCTTTCTCTTGGTGGTTGTTGAGTTTGAATTGTTTAAAAGCAAAACAAGAAAACTATAAATTATGATTAAACATAACCGCTCGTTTTTGGCTTTTTTTTTAAAGGAGGATTTGTTAGTAGCTTAAGTATTTATGATAAATATTAGTAAATAATGAGTATGTGTGTCCAATCACAAATGGTGACTTCTCAACACTGTTAGAAATTTGTAATTTTAATTGTTAGGATTTGTTTGCTTTCGCAATTAGGACTTATCATTCGTAGGGATTTAAACCTACTTGTCAGAAAAGGGGAAGTAAACTTACAACTAACTTAATTGCTAACTTATTGGCTATAAAGAGAGCTTATCGTATCAATTGAGGATTGCAACGATTTTTGTCGAAAATTGTTAATAATTTTATTTGACATAGCTTCTAATGGTTCAACACCAGTAAGTCTATGTAATTCGAGTACCAAACCAAGGAGAACGCTTCAAAATCATTTTCAGAATTTTATTCTGAATCCTTTGGAGCGTTTTCTTCCTTGTTGAACAGCAACTTGACCAGATCGGTACAGCATAAAGCATTGCTGGTCTAAAAATTTGTTTGTAAATCAAAAGTTTGTTCTTTAAACAAAGTTTAGAATTCCTGTTAATAAGAGGATATAAACATCTCGTATATTTGATGCACTTGGCTTGTATACTCTCAATGTGCTCTTTGAAAATAAGTTTTTTATCATAAATTAGTCCCAAGTACTTAACCTTGTCGGACCAACTTAAAATAACCCCATTCATCTTGACAACGTGATTATTGTTTGGCTTGAGGAAAGAAGCCCTAGGCTTATGCGGAAAAATTATCATTTGAGTTTTAGAAGCATTGGGAGAGATTTTCCACTTTTGCAAGTAGGAAGAAAAAATATCTAAACTTTTCTGCAATCGACTGCATATGACACGAAGACTTTTTCCTTTTACGGAAATGCTTGTGTCATCGCAGAACAATGACTTTGTGCATCCTGGAGGCAAATCAGGAAGATCTGAAGTGAATATGTTGTACAGGACTGGACCCAAGACTGAACCTTGAGGTACACCTGCTCTGACAGGAAATCTATCAGATTTTGAATTCTGATAGACAACCTGCAGAGTTCGATCAGTAAGATAATTTTTTAAAATTTTGATTAGGAAAATTGGAAAATTAAAAGTTTGCAATTTCGCAATCAAACCTTTATGCCAAACACTGTCGAATGCTTTTTCTATGTCTAAAAGAGCAGCTCCAGTGGAATAACCTTCAGATTTGTTAGCTCGTATCATATTAGTAACTCTGAGCAATTGATGAGTTGTGGAATGCCCATGGCGAAATCCAAACTGTTCATTTGCAAAAATTGAATTTTCGTTGATGTGTGACATCATTCTGTTAAGAATAATTCTCTCAAACAGTTTACTTATTGAAGAAAGCAAACTGATTGGTCGATAACTTGAAACTTCAGCTGGGTTCTTATCCGGTTTTAAAATGGGAGTAATTTTTGCATTTTTCCATAATTTGGGAAAATATGCAATTTTGAAGCAGCAATTGAAAATTTTTACTAAAAATTCCATTGTGCTCTCAGGGAGATGTTTGATTAGTATATTAAAGATTCCATCGTCACCAGGTGCTTTCATATTTTTGAAATTTTTGATAATTGATTTAATCTCATTCAAGTTAGTTTCAATTATTTCTGCAGGTAAAAAATTCTGGGAAGAAATTAAATCAAATTGACGTGTGACTTCATTTTCAATTGGACTCACAAAATTCAAATTTGAGTTATGAACACTCTCAAACTGCTGAGCAAGTCTTTGAGCCTTTTGTTCATTGGATACAAGAAAACGTTCACCATCTTTTAAAACTGGAATAGGCTTTGAAGGTTTCTTAAGAATCTTCGACAGCTTCCAAAATGGTTTTGAATATGGTTTCAATTTTTCAACTTTAGTCTCAAAATTTTGATTTCTCAGAAGAGTAAATCTATGTTTAATCTCTTTCTGTAAATCTTTATAAATAGTTTTAAAAACAGGGTCACGAGAACGTTGATATTGACGTCTGCGGACATTTTTCAAACGAATTAGAAGTTGAAGATTTTCGTCAATTATTGGTGAATCAAATTTCATTTGAGCCTTTGGAACAGAATAATTCCTGGCATCAACAATTGCACATTTTAATGCTTCCAAAGCGGAATCAATATTCACTTCGTTTTGCAAATCAAGCTCATTATTGAAATTTCTCTCAATATGAGTTTTGTATCTTTCCCAATTAGCCTTGTTATAATTAAAAACAGAGCTCATAGGGTTTAAAACTGATTCATGTGATAAAGAAAAAGTTATTGGAAGATGATCAGAATCAAAGTCAGCATGTGTGATCAAATCACTACATACATGACTTTGATCTGTAAGCACCAATTCAATTGTTGAAGGGTTTCTTACAGAAGAAAAGCATGTAGGACTATTCGGAGACAAAATAGAATAGTATCCTGAAGAACAATCGTTGAATAAAATTTTGCCATTGGAATTACTTTGAGAATTATTCCATGAACGATGTTTAGCGTTAAAATCGCCGATTATGAAAAATTTCGAACGATTTCTGGTGAGTTTTTGTAAATCACCTTTAAAATAATTTTTGAGCTCGCGTGTGCATTGAAATGGTAAATATGCTGCGGCAATAAATAAAATCCCAAGTTCAGTTTGAACTTCAATTCCCAAAGTTTCAATAACTTTCGTCTCAAGATGGGGAAGAGCACGATGTTTGATTCGGCGATGAATAACAATTGCAACTCCACCGCCGGAACCCTGAATCCTATCATATCTATGAACCACGTAATTGGGATCATATTTTAATTTTTTGTTAGGTTTCAAAAATGTTTCAGTAATAATTGCAATATGCACATTATTTACTGTTAAAAAGTTAAAAAGCTCATTCTCATTGGCCTTCAATGAGCGAGCATTCCAATTTAATATTTTAATTGTTTTATTTAAAATCATTGCTAAATTTTAAATTAGAAACAATTTTAATAGTAAAATTTGTGCCTATTTGAATGGCTTCAAACATTGATTTTGCCTGCAACATGGCGTTCATAAGATCGAACATTGCCTGTTGCAAAAAAGAAAGTTTACCTGCCGTAATAGGCCCCAGGCAGTTGACATTAGAAAAAATATTTTCGGCAGCAATATTAGCTGGAGTGATAGGTGTACAATTATTTTCTAGCCTGTTTTGCTTACCCATATTAACGGTCATTTTCAAACTACCAACACTAGGCGGTATAATGTTCGAACTACCTGTAACCTGTGCATAAGTTAAACGGGTATGCAAAGGAGTAGGTAAACTATGCGTCACTGGTACGCTTGGAGAATTTTGTTTTGAAGTTGGTTTTAATTGAGAAATTGAATTTTGTTTACCTTGCCTTGCCTTAACAATTGCTAAACGGACTGGGCATTGATAAAAATTTGACATATGGTTGCCGTTACAATTCGCACAGCGAAAATTTTTACTCTCTTTCACAGGACATGTGTCCTTTTTGTGAGAAGAGTCTCCACAATTAAGACATTTTTGGTCCATGTTACAGAATTTGGAACCATGGCCATAACGTTGGCAAGTACGGCATTGGGTGATATGCTTTTCACCTCCGCCATACTTCCTATAAATTTCCCACTTTACACGCACATTATACAAAGCATGTGCTTTTTCAAAAAATTTTAAGTTGTTAACCTCATTGCGGTTAAAATGAATTAAATAATTAACAAGGGAAATTCCAGTTCTCTGACTGTTTTCGCCTCGTGATTTTTGTTTCATTAGAATTACTTGGGTAGCGGCTATGCCAAGTAATTCTGTTAAAGTAAGTTTGATCTCATCAACGGTTTGATCGTTGGTGAGACCTTTCAAGACAACCTTGAACGGCTTGGCGTTCTTGGTGTCATATGTAAAAAATTTGTACATCTTGTCAGTTAAATACTGAACAAGACGATCACGACCCTTTACTGAGTCGGCTAATAAGCGGCATTCACCTCTACGGCCAATTTGATAGGTAACTTTAACGTCAGAAACAAACGTTGAAAGTTCCTTTTTGAATATATTAAATTCAGAAGAAATAGTTACCACAATAGGTGGAACTTTCTCCTTTTTTAAAGATTTTATATTTTGTATAGTTTCGTTATTAATAACTTCCATTTCACCAGCTTCTTGCTCAGGCAAAATATCAAAAGGATTGTCACTACAGACACTCGATGTGTCAGAAAGAGATGCCTCTCTTTTCCTCCCCGCAGCGATGCGAGGTTTCTTTTTTCGTCCAGCCATTTCAGGTGATACGAAAAAAGTTAATATAAATGTTGAATTCAAAAGTAGGTAGTCTTGAGAAAGACTGATGGGAAATAACTTTCAGGTAATCTTTAAAAGACACACTGACAAAACACAAACTTTGAAGCTATAGGCAGTCAAAGACCAGTCCACAAGCAACCGAAAAAACGTCTGATCTGTAGGGCAGTTCAAGACGCACTGAAATATGTTTTTTATCATAAATTAGTCCCAAGTACTTAACCTTGTCGGACCAACTTAAAATAACCCCATTCATCTTGACAACGTGATTATTGTTTGGCTTGAGGAAAGAAGCCCTCTAAAAGAGCAGCTCCAGTGGAATAACCTTCAGATTTGTTAGCTCGTATCATATTAGTAACTCTGAGCAATTGATGAGTTGTGGAATGCCCATGGCGAAATCCAAACTGTTCATTTGCAAAAATTGAATTTTCCTTGATGTGCGACATCATTCTGTTAAGAATAATTCTCTCAAACAGTTTACTTATTGAAGAAAGCAAACTGATTGGTCGATAACTTGAAACTTCAGCTGGGTTCTTATCCGGTTTTAAAATGGGAGTAATTTTTGCATTTTTCCATAATTTGGGAAAATATACAATTTTGAAGCAGCAATTGAAAATTTTCACTAAAAATTCCATTGTGCTCTCAGGGAGATGTTTGATTAGTATATTAAAGATTCCATCGTCACCAGGTGCTTTCATATTTTTGAAATTTTTAAAAATTGATTTAATCTCAATCAAGTTAGTTTCAATTATTTCTGCAGGTAAAAAATTCTGGGAAGAAATTAAATCAAATTGACGTGTGACTTCATTTTCAATTGGACTCACAAAATTCAAATTTGAGTTATGAACACTCTCAAACTGCTGAGCAAGTCTTTGAGCCTTTTGTTCATTGGATACAAGAAAACGTTCACCATCTTTTAAAACTGGAATAGGCTTTGAAGGTTTCTTAAGAATCTTCGACAGCTTCCAAAATGGTTTTGAATATGGTTTCAATTTTTCAACTTTAGTCTCAAAATTTTGATTTCTCAGAAGAGTAAATCTATGTTTAATCTCTTTCTGTAAATCTTTATAAATAGTTTTAAAAACAGGGTCACGAGAACGTTGAAATTGACGTCTGCGGACATTTTTCAAACGAATTAGAAGTTGAAGATTTTCGTCAATTATTGATGAATCAAATTTCACTTGAGCCTTTGGAACAGAATAATTCCTGGCATCAACAATTGCACATTTTAATGCTTCCAAAGCGGAATCAATATTCACTTCGTTTTGCAAATCAAGCTCATTATTGAAATTTCTCTCAATATGAGTTTTGTATCTTTCCCAATTAGCCTTGTTATAATTAAAAACAGAGCTCATAGGGTTTAAAACTGATTCATGTGATAAAGAAAAAGTTATTGGAAGATGGTCAGAATCAAAGTCAGCATGTGTGATCAAATCACTACATACATGACTTTGATCTGTTAGCACCAAATCAATTGTTGAAGGGTTTCTTACATAAGAAAAGCATGTAGGACTATTCGGAGACAAAATAGAATAGTATCCTGAAGAACAATCATTGAATAAAATTTTGCCATTGGAATTACTTTGAGAATTATTCCATGAACGATGATTAGCGTTAAAATCGCCGATTATGAAAAATTTCGAACGATTTCTGGTGAGTTTTTGTAAATCACCTTTAAAATAATTTTTGTGCTCGCGTGTGCATTGAAATGGTAAATATGCTGCGGCAATAAATAAAATCCCAAGTTCAGTTTGAACTTCAATTCCCAAAGTTTCAATAACTTTCGTCTCAAGATGGGGAAGAGCACGATGTTTGATTCGGCGATGAATAACAATTGCAACTCCACCGCCGGAACCCTGAATCCTATCATATCTATGAACCACGTAATTGGGATCATATTTTAATTTTATGTTAGGTTTCAAAAATGTTTCAGTAATAATTGCAATATGCACATTATTTACTGTTAAAAAATTAAAAAGCTCATTCTCATTGGCCTTCAATGAGCGAGCATTCCAATTTAATATTTTAATTGTTTTATTTAAAATCATTGCTAAATTTTAAATTAGAAACAATTTTAATAGTAAAATTTGTGCCTATTTGAATGGCTTCAAACATTGATTTTGCCTGCGACATGGCGTTCATAAGATCGAACATTGCCTGTTGCAAAAAAGAAAGTTTACCTGCCGTAATAGGCCCCAGGCAGTTGACATTAGAAAAAATATTTTCGGCAGCAATATTAGCTGGAGTAATAGGTGTACAATTATTTTCTAGCGTGTTTTGCTTACCCATATTAACGGTCATTTTCGAACTACCAACACTAGGCGGTATAATGTTCGAACTACCTGTAACCTGTGCATAAGTTAAACGGGTATGCAAAGGAGTAGGTAAACTATGCGTCACTGGTACGCTTGGAGAATTTTGTTTTGAAGTTGGTTTTAATTGAGAAATTGAATTTTGTTTACCTTGCCTTGCCTTAACAATTGCTAAACGGACTGGGCATTGATAAAAATTTGACATATGGTTGCCGTTACAATTCGCACAGCGAAAATTTTTACTCTCTTTCACAGGACATGTGTCCTTTTTGTGAGAAGAGTCTCCACAATTAAGACATTTTTGGTCCATGTTACAGAATTTGGAACCATGGCCATAACGTTGGCAAGTACGGCATTGGGTGATATGCTTTTCACCTCCGCCATACTTCCTATAAATTTCCCACTTTACACGCACATTATACAATGCATGTGCTTTTTCAAAAAATTTTAAGTTGTTAACCTCATTGCGGTTAAAATGAATTAAATAATTAACAAGGGAAATTCCAGTTCTCTGACTGTTTTCGCCTCGTGATTTTTGTTTCATTAGAATTACTTGGGTAGGGGCTATGCCAAGTAATTCTGTTAAAGTAAGTTTGATCTCATCAACGGTTTGATCGTTGGTGAGACCTTTCAAGACAACCTTGAACGGCTTGGCGTTCTTGGTGTCATATGTAAAAAATTTGTACATCTTGTCAGTTAAATACTGAACAAGACGATCACGACCCTTTACTGAGTCGGCTAATAAGCGGCATTCACCTCTACGGCCAATTTGATAGGTAACTTTAACGTCAGAAACAAACGTTGAAAGTTCCTTTTTGAATATATTAAATTCAGAAGAAATAGTTACCACAATAGGTGGAAGTTTCTCCTTTTTTAAAGATTTTATATTTTGTATAGTTTCATTATTGGTAACTTCCATTTCACCAGCTTCTTGCTCAGGCAAAATATCAAAAGGATTGTCACTACAGACACTCGATGTGTCAGAAAGAGATGCCTCTCTTTTCCTCCCCGCAGCGATGCGAGGTTTCTTTTTCCGTCCAGCCATTTCAGGTGATACGAAAAAAGTTAAAACAAATGTTAAATTCAAAAGTAGGTAGTCTTGAGAAAGACTGATGGGAAATAACTTTCAGGTAGTCTTTAAAAGACACACTGACAAAACACAAACTTTAAAGCTATAGGCAGTCAAAGACCAGTCCACAAGCAACCGAAAAAACGTCTGATCTGTAGGACAGTTCAAGACGCACTCGCTCGTTTTTGGCTTGTTTATGTGTGCCAAAGTCAAACCGCGTCGAAAGTGAAACGTGGTCAAATCGAACAAAGTCTGAATTCTCTAAATGAAATATAAAACTATCGTAGTCCTACGTCAAACATGCGGTCGTGTCTTGGATACCACCCTCGTACTATTTTTAGAATCTGCAATTTTCGAAAATTTGTAACTTTTGAGCTGTTTAACCGATTATAGATCTGTGGCATGAAAATGAAGGTAATTGTTGGGAATTTTACATGCAGTATTAAATTTTCACGAAGGTAATTTTATTTTATTTTGACGATTAAAATTATATCCACCATAACCACCATTTCTAGTCTGCTCATCATTGGGCCACTTATGAAAATTACAATACATTAAATTTGGCATGTAATTGTATGAGCTTAGGAGTCACAATCGCAATTCATCAGTTTAAGTTTTATTTGAGTGCTCACAAACAAGACAAGCAAAGTTGTCTTTTAGTTTACAAGCATCCAAGCTTTCCACACTTAAGCATTTCAGCAAACACAGGTATCTTTTCGCCAGGAAGACGGCTCACGGTTACAATAGACCATGTGTCAACACTGCCACAACGCCGCTTGAAGAAACGACAAACTTCCCGCTTTCCCGAGTGAAATATTGCAAAACTTTATTAGTCGCCCAGTGCAGTCGGTTATGGCGCCAAGCCGACACAGGAGAGTCTCAGTGCTCGAGGCAGTCAGCAAAGATGGCCCGAACAACAATCGGGGGAAGGTGTAGCAGAGTTAGTGCTCGTTCACCATGTTCCACTCGGGGTTGATATCGTTTCAGTCGGTGTTTACTTCCGGCCGAGACTTTCTGTGCAGTTGGAATGCAGTATTTGTTTTCAGTTCGATTGTTATTGATCGCAGCTGGCTGTGAGGTTGCGACGCAAAGTTAATACCGGACGTCAAACACTAATGAAAATACGATTTCCGAAGAGTAAGTTTGCTTGTTTATACTGCAAAGGCTCGGGAGGTTTTCAAATTATTTGAATGAAATACATTCTATAACATAATATTTTTAACAGAGGAAGCTTCTCAATAATAAAATAATTTTAACGTGTTTGAGCTTTTCGATTATGTTAAATAGACTTTTTGTGAGGAAAAGTTTTTTCTAATCGGTATAAAACTTTCGCCATTCCTCGAGAGGGAAACTGGCAATACAAAAGCAGGAATAACAACGGCCATACTAGAACTCATGAATCATTCATTCTTATTCTCGCTCAGTCCATCCGTCAGTCAGTGAAGCACGCCCCGGGAGAAAGTTTTACTGCTTGCCATTCTGCCGTCACGATATGCGGCCAGGTCACTCCGCCAGTCACGTCGTCGAGCGCCCCGGTAAAATTGGCCCAAATTGCCCGGCAGAAGTGTTTTCATTCTCGAGCAACAACACAGCTCAGCAAGAAACTCAATTACCAGACCGGAACAGGCCTTCTCCCGTATGAACCCTGGCAGGGGTTTTATGATTTATGCTCGGTTCGTTCTTCTTACAGACGGGTTGGTGCTTTACTGGCGAATGAATTATTTATCAATGTACTCACATGTGTTATTAGCCGACAGTTTACTCACAATTGTTGTCCAATTGAACCTGGTTGAAAGTAGAGTAAATAAAGAACATAAATTCTACACTCGTCGCTTCTAGTATTTGTATATCCTAGAAAATTGTACTACTATTCCTAATGCGATGAACGAATAAAACATGTCAGCAGACATGCTGACTCCGCTATAACTCACTTCAAACGGATAAAAATTGCCAACCCAAAACTGGATCCGTGCCAAGTTTTAGCGTTGAACTTGAGCTTGAAAATTATAGCCACAACGGGATGCAACTTTGGGTTTCACTTTTTTCCGCCGATGCTCACTGTTTGCCTGCCGCTAACCTCGGGGGTAACTATCAGCGCGAAACCGTGATATATGGTGCTGCCCGGACCTACTAGTACTAGGTACAGAGCAGTGCCACGAACCAAATACTGGTATGTAGTCAACAATTGAGGGCACTTTGCCAAAACAATATTTTCGCTTTTTAATGCCTTTTCCCTAGCGAGGGAAAGAGAGAGAGAGGCAATGTGCAATAGCTGAGATCCAACTGCAATGAAGCTGGGGAAGTCAGTTTATGCTTCCATATTTTTCTATTTATTGCTTTCGTTTTTCAACGGGTTATGGCATCTATTATTGTCGAATATAATTGAGTTTGAACTTTGGTCGTTTAATTAAACGGGAAACGGTTGCACATCGATTGACTTAACTGCCGGTAACTAAATAAAAATGGATATGTACCGATTTTCATATGCAATTATGGTGAAAGTTGTTGAGTGACTATTGTTTATGACAGAAAATATTGAAAACTTTCCTTCTATGATTTAGTTTGGCTGAGCTATACTATAAAGCAGTTAATACTTAAGGCTGTTTTCCAATTACCAATAACCATGCTTCATAGCAGAGTCATTTCAGCCGAGGAAAAACAAATACCGACCTGTCAAATTTCAACTAAAAGTTTTAAACTTTAAGCCAATTCACAATGGAGTCAGTTAACGATCCGTATTAAATACATGGAATCTTATGAGACAACGCACAATGTATCCGGATTATAAAGAGGATGTCTCCTTGTACCGTTTGATGGTTTATAAATGAAACGGTTTGGGCCATCCATGGTAGAATAGAATTGTGAAAAAGTATCTTAAATTATTCCTATTGAAACTGCTAATATTATTCGACAAAACAATTACTATTATTATAGTAAATATATATGCGTATTTTACTTTCAACAAAGGAACTAGTTATACTTACCCCAGTTTACTATTATACAGTCTAACGTTTAGGTAATTTGCCAGTTATTTTTCATAGAGCATAACTTTGTTTAAGTTTGTCCATTTCTATAAAAAGTTTTGTATCTTAAATTATTCCTATTGAAACTGCTAGTATTATTCGACGAAACAATTACTATTATTATAGTAAATATATATGCGTATTTTACTTTCAATAAAGGAACCAGTTATACTTACCCCAGTTTACTATTATACAGTCTAACGTTTAGGTAATTTGCCAGCTATTTTTCATAGAGCATAACTTTGTTTAAGTTTGTCCATTTCTATAACAAGTTTGTTACCAGCAGCAGGCACAACTTACTACAGCACATGGATATAAAAATTGACATTTTGGTTTGATTTTCCTCTGCAATATCAAATTACCAACAGTTTCCAAAAACGTTCACTGATCCATTCTTGGCCACATATCCATGTAATTCCATGATTCATAATCCTGATATTGGCCATATGTAAACAAAACCATGGTAACGTATTAATGTTCATGCAAAACATGAAATGTACGGAGTTTTCCGGCCTGTTATAAGATATCGCATGAGATACGTGAAATCACAAAACTCTATTTGTTCAGATTATATACAAAACTGTAACTATAACTATTCACCAAAACTAACGCTTTGGACTCTTAATTTTATTAATATAGATAAATGGTACATGAAAAAATATTAAACATCCTACTCAATTTAAATAAAATTTTAACTCGAAGTACTTAGCACTGCTAGCTATGAGTAAAAATAGTATTATTATTTAGTTTGCTCAATAGATATACTGGCCTTTTAGCTAGTACAATAACGAGGATTAAAGTGAAATTATAAAATAAACTCGTGTGACTTCAACTTGTTCGCAACTTGGCCACAATAGGAGCCCCAAGTGGCCAATTTAGAATTGTTATGGCTGAAATAGGAGCAACAAATAACATAATATAATTATTCAAACTCAATGTTAGTGCAGAATATAGGCGAATTCATCCGATTTCCCCGTTGAACCGATTTTCAAAGGAACAATTACAAAAATCTCTCATAAAAAACGTTCTACGGTCAAAACAGGTACTCTTACCCTACTACTTTTTTTGTAGAATTACAGATTTTCAAAATTCATGCATGTTCGAGTATATAGGATACAACAAAAAATAAAGAATTTTCTGTACAGTGTGTGACCATGACAGTGAAACACATATTTAAGTGCCTCTTTTTGCATCGAGAGGCCTACCCTGTTAATTAGTTTTGTTTGTTTTGATTGCGACACATGTTTATAGTTCGCTTGTAAAAGATAAAGGCAATGTTTCACTTTTCTCAGAGGGAAGTTGTAATGCATTCAAGTAGAGAACAAATTGCTGATGCTATCACATCTGAATTCGAGCAGATTATTCGTATACAGGACCATCAAACGGTTCGAGGAAGCTGGCACCGTTGTCCCCAAGCAGAGCCACTCAGCATAAGGATGTATAAGAATGTTAATTTTAAGTCGCTCAAATGTGCACGTCAAGTTCGAAATTACATAAAATGCAAAATTAAATTTGTTTATATCGTATAAAACGCAATATCAGGTTATATATGAAGCCATTTAACGTGTCATACAAAATTGTAAAATGCGTCAATTCTCTAAGTCGTATAGAATGCAATTTAAAGTTTCCCATGGGGCCATTTAAGAGAGCATGCGAAGTTATAAAAAATCGTAACCAATTTTTCTTACAATGTACGTATATGGCCTCCAGATTTGTACACATAGGCGCATTTCATGCATCTTATATGGTCTTTTTTTACCAAATAAGGATTCATTTAACAGAGTTGAGCGTGAGTTATATGAACCAATTTGTTTGCTGGGCAGGTAGAAAATGGAGTGTGCTGCAGCGGAGATCAAAGCCATATTAAAAACGTATCAGGCGGAATCCAGCCCGGCTGGCAAGGAAAATGGCTCATGGAATAAACACGAGTCATAACCTTTTGTATAACTTATCTCGCAGAAATTGCCAGATCTCACAACCTAATTGTTTTCAGATGAAAAATTGTTTACGCCGGAGGCTGTTTTGAACAAGCAGAATGATCGTGTATGTGGAGCATGTCTTCGTGATATTCCAGTCAAAAAAAGAGAAGTGGATCGATTTCTGAATGCTTCAGCCGTGATGGTTTGGAAAGAAATATCCAACAGAGGAAAGCTGCCAGAGCTATTCATAGACAGGGGTGTGAATTATTTGGAGGAGAATGTTTCTACTTTCAACATGATTTAACGCATAAGGCAGTTGTCCAGAAGTGGTGTAATGAAAATTTACTGTGTTTTATCAGTGTCTTTGAACTCATTGGACTTCAGCATGTGGGGTTCATGCTAGGAAAATTGGGTGAAGTAAAACACATGATAAGGTCGAATATCAGCCGAAACTCTCTGTCTCAGTCTAAATCAAACTGAACAACCAAACACTGCCTTTCTTCCCTAACACAGCCGACACGAAAGTATACAAACGATTTGACTACTCGGGAGTCATTTTCTAGTCTACGAGGCTCCTCCTCTGCTAAAAGTTTCTCTAGAAAGTTTTGCATAAAAGATAGCAAGCAGAAATGTCATCTTCATTTCCATTCCTAAGACGTTACCATATGGAGGCAAAATCCTGTTTATCGCGAATCTCAGTACTTACTTAAGTGCTGAAATTGCTGTGCTAATATGAAAAAAAAACTTCATATGAAATAATTTCATCCGTTCATTCAATAAACATTTTTGTAATTGTTGCTTCGAGATTGTAGAGAAAACGAATCGCTACAACTCCGTCTTCTCATTCTTCTGATAAAGTTTAAAATTATTTTGGTCCTACGGTAACCATGCCGTCGTGTCTTGGATGCCATTCTCCTACTATTTATGGTGAAAGCTTCTCTATGTTTTGGTGATAACCTTCAACATTATTTTTGAGAGACTTTCAGCCAGTTAACTAACCTTCTTCTTCAATGTTACCAATAATTTAAATAAAAAGAAAAAAAAGTGAAATATTACTGAAATGTACTGCTTTACACCATCAAATTCATAAACCACAGGTTGTTGTAATAGGGTCCTACGGTTTTCTGATTTTCATATATCAGCTGTGCAATTTTCTGAGCAAAACGTGATTTTAAAAATGTTCATCGTTTTCCTTCGATTTTTAAATAAAGAAGCAGTTTTTTTATTCTTTACTTAAAAGTCGAAGGAAAATAATAAACATTTTTTCACGATTTGCCCTGAAAACGCGGCTTTTTCAAATGATATATGAAAACTGGTTTAGCTTTAGGACCCAATTCTATTCTACGGTAACCTTGCGGTCGTGTCTCAAACACAACCTCTTCAACTGTTTATTATTTAAGGGAGTCTTCTCATCAGTGACTTCAAAAACGATGATTTTTTTAATTTTAATGAGGCGAAAAAAGTGACACAAATAAAAAACCTTTTGCATTTGTTTAAAGCTAGTTTGTACATTAAAAAAATTATCAAAACAAAGTGGAAGAGTATGAGAAGCGACCGCGAGAAGAATTACAACAGCGTGCCGATGTATTTCTTGAGTCAATCAATTTGATAGTGTGAAGCCACAAGACATACGTAACAATTAGAAAGAAATATTTAAAAAAAAAATCAAAAAAGCAGGCATTCGAATGGTATCATCCTCTAAAAAAAACTGTTTGGGTTGTTTATGAAGGCGGTGTACCTGCGAATCACTGCATTCGTCTCATTCCCACTCGAAAAATGCTGCAATCATTTTGTGAACAATTTTCTGACGGCCCTGCAGATGAGGAATTCGTTTGTATAAGAGCAAAAAATAGGCAAAAGAACACGAATTTCCGGATTGTGACGTAGATCTCGGTCAACAAGCAATTGCCGTTTGAAATGGTATACCACATTGTTCAATGGCGCAGGAAGGTATTCTCATTTTCATTTCAAAACATGTGAAAAAATCTACCGAAGATTGTTTTTTCCACATTTTTTTGAGTTCTACGTGTTAACAAAAAAACCCTTTAAACCTGAGATTCAAACCATCTCCGTACCTTTGTATATTCTATTGAGCCTCGTACACCTGTGACACGATAATTCTTTTTGAAAATTTACGCAGAATTTTCGATCAATTTTGCTTTAAATAGTGAAAAAATTTGATGATTTGAAATTTGGAACACACTTTATGGTAAGGGGCCATTCACATACCACGTGGACAGTTTTTTAACGACCGTGGACAACTGCCCATTTAAATTCTAAAAATTTTGTATGGACCGTGGACATCACACAGACCCTCCCCCTCCCCCCCAAATCTGTTCACGTGGTATGTGGATGGCCCCTCAAACAAGAAAACAAAGACCATCCCAAAAAGAAAGGAACATTGTTTATCAACAATTCATGAAAGATGTTTGATGACTTTTTTATTCGTAAGCAAGTTCTCGAGCTTTTCCTCTTCCGTTTTTCTTTTTCTGTTTTTCAAGTTCTGAGCAGACTAATTAACAACGATTTCAATCGTTTTTGTCCAATCTCATTTGAATTTTTCCATGGTATCCGCTGGCTGAACATGTTGGCGATGATAACTCTTGAACAGAGCCCAAAATCGTTCAATGGGACGAATTTCAGGACGTTTCAATCATCACGTTTTCCGATTTGTACCAGTCCATGGTCAACTTAGCGTATTGACACGAAGCAAGGTCGAGCCAGAATATTATAGGATTTCAAACATTGATTGATTGATATCTGCATTCATTGATCCATTAACGATGAAAGGTTTTGTAAATTTACCACAATTGCAAATTGCCTGTTAGACCATCACTTTTTTCCAAATTTTTCAGTAAGAACTGAGGTATCCGCGTTGTCACCGAATCGTGTAATATTGCGGTCCTGGCAGACTTTTATAGTCCAACTTCGAATACGTTTCGTCGCGCTTCGTGACGCAGTACTTGTTCTTGACGAAAATTGTGTCGTACAGCTTTCGCGCCCGTGGTTTCACGCTGGCTGCCTGCGTAGGGCTTTTTTGCTGCTTCTGTTTCTTATACATCTTCAGCTCTTCATTTGGCTCTTTGAACGTTGGACGAATCGGCGTGTTCAACTTTTTGGCCATATGTTGTTCAATTTGGGGTTCATCGCTCGGCAAGATAGTTTTCCTCCCTGAACTTTCAGATCGCAATACGCACCGCATTCACACCAGCGTTCTCCAGTTTCGACAACTTCCTGGGTGATAATCCTGGAACAGTGAACCAGCTGTGCACGATATTGCCTTGTTTAGACTACGCCGAATATCACCTGATATCGCCAGATGATACCGGATATCATCTCAAGTGTTCACTCTACAGTGAGCTGATATGATTTGACATCTGCTTTGGTAATTGAAAAGAGAAGAAAACAAAAACAGGTCAAAGCTAAAACAAGACAACAAGAGTAATGGGATTAGGATAGATATGTCAGCTAGTTGGCTCGCACCAACGCGAACTCTCATATGCAATTGTCAAAATGTGCGGGATGAAAATAGTAGAAATATTTCCTTCCTTTTTCTCGCATGCAACGCGAATTGCGAAATTCGTAGGGTTGCGTCAAATGTCTGTTGGCCGTGTTGCCAACTGCTGGAAATGTGGTTATTATTGGTTTTCGAACATGATATCCGCGATAACATGTAGCCGAGGTGATATCCGTTGACAGCTCGATTGAAGGAAGGAAATATTTTTGCTCTTGTCATCCCGCACATGCTGACAATTGCATATAAGAGTTCGCGTTGGTGCGAGCTAACTAGCTGACATGTGTATCCTAATTTCATTTCTCTTGATGTCTTGTTTTTGCCTTGACCTGTTTTTGTTTTCTTCTCTTTTCAATTATCGAATCAAGTGTCAAACCATATCATTTGACTGTAGTGTGAGCACCCGAGGTGATATCCGATATCATCTAGCGATATCAGGTGATATGCGGCGTAGTCTGAACAAGGCATTACAGTGAGTTGTGTTTGGTTTGACGTTTAAGTGCAAACATTAAGATGGAGCAGATAGAATACCCGAATGACAGCGATAGAAAAGCGTGCCCTTTTTTCTGGGACAGTCTATAATCTAGAACTTTATTATCACATTAGCAAATTTCACACCATGAAGAAGGAACGAAATTTTCTATCCGCATGTTAACCATTTTGATCCGTTTGTTATACCTACGCGTTTTACAGTAGAGTTCATTCAGTTGCTCAGTGTATCGAACATTTCAAGGAGAACGCTTCGGCAGCAGCGCTGCCAACCTAAAGTGTTCATTTTGAGTTCATAAAGTTCCTGAGCAGTTGCGTGAGCCATTTGTTTACATTCCTCTTCGGCTGGCTTCGGTTTCCATTCGGCGTTCTGTGTTGTGTTGTTGATTATCGTTCGCTACACTTCGGTTCACTGCTGGTTCGAATGCACTTCAGCTGCGGCGAACGGCGATGCGACGATACGATAGGATGAATCAGTTGGTCTCAACTCGTGCTTGCGAAAGGTTCGGTGTTTGTTGCAGCTTCTGATCAGGTGTGTAAAGTGTTCTACTTGGTCGTTACTTTCAGTGTGTTTCTTCCGGGTGTCGTTTTTGGTGACTGTGTGTTGTTATCAGCGAAGATCTGCGTGCGTGAGTTTATGTCGTGACTCCACAGGGTTCTTGGCTTGGTTTTTGCGGCTATTACTCTCACCAGGTCAAGTCAAGCCAGGACGTTTCACTAAAGCAAATGCCATTGAGCCGTCGAAACAATCGCAGAGACTAATCGTGGGTTAGCGCAGAAGAAAGATGTGCATTCCAGGAAAATTCTTCGAAGCAGAATTGAGTTCGTAAAAAAAAGAAGAGAAGCGCAGTCCATTTATGGGAAGAATGGTGCATTGAAAGAACGAAACGAAAGAAGGAAAAAATACACATACGATACATTATGCTAATTGAGGTGCTCATTGTTGACTTACCCAAGCTCGGGGTCTGCGAATGTGTATGAAAATTAAATAGTGTGAACATTGCGCTTTCCGGGGTTCAAGCAGGTTATCACCTAACGATATCGAGTGCAAGTGATTGATTATAATTATAGCTGTTGCTACAAGAACGTTACTTTTGGCGTGTCTGATTCAATTCACTTTTCAGAGCATTTCAGAAAACGAAATGTACAAAATCAGTCTTGTGCGGTGAGCCGGGGTAAATTTGATACTGATACTAGTGGTTAGCTGGTGCGGAAGAAGACTAATTATTTTCGGTGTTACGACTCTGGCGTTGAAAGGTGGTGACTTTGAAGTGTGCTATTTGTTATTTCGCTGACGATTCAGGTGATTGCTTTTAATAACACAACGATTGTATTTTTGAAATGATATTTTACGTTCACTTTGTACAAAAACTAATGTTATGTAAAACTATTGAGTGGTTTTTTCAGGTAACATAGTTGAACACTCCGCTCAGATCATCGATTTTGGGTTAAGAGATATCAGCGAAATACAAGATGTACCTTCCAATATAATAAGTATGTTTTATTTCCAGTTTTTTAACGGTGAAATTATGGCAGCTATTGAGAAACCAAAACACTCCCCATATTCAGAACTGAAAGGATTTCCAGTTTTTGTATTCAAGAAATGCGTGGATCGTGTTCTCTTGACGATCTTGATGTTTCTTTTAATGATTTTTTTATTGATCATCAACAAATCTTATTTGTTGAATGGCTTTGATCGTTTTCTTGCAATTTTTGTGAACTCATCAATGGTCCTCAGACCACTTAATGATGAATCTTCAGAGATATTTTGATGTTTTTTTCAATTCTCGCTTGTTGACTAATTTCACGTGATTCATTGATTAATTTGTTTCGATAAACCTTCTTGATTGTGTCATGAGTTGTAAAAGTTTGCTTGCAATTGTTCAATAATTTTTCTATGATTGTTTGCCGACTCCACGATATGATTCCAGTGATATTCCGATAATTTTCAGAAAATTTTGTAATTTTCTATTTCCAGACTGTTTTCTTTTCAACTTATTCTTTATGGAGTATTTTGTTATTTGATAGAAGTTTCTTTTTATAATCCTATAATGATTTTCTGATGCCTGTTTGATGATATTTTATTGAAGTTTTGATCATTGCTTTATGATTATGTTCATGACATTGTTTGTTATGTTCTGATATTTTTTTGATGACATATTTGATAATTATTTTGTTTTTTTGATGACTTCTTTCTACAATAATAAAATTCTCAAAATGGTTTTCATGATTTTCAATGTTTAATAATAATATTAAAATTTTGTAGACGTCTCTTCTTAGAATGTGAGTGAGATTTACTTAACGGTCATTTCGATCGTAATGCTTTTAACTCATAATGATTGGTTGAACAATACGACTAAATTAACAAAACTGTTACGTTGACTATCACCTTTAATCCCTCGTACAAAGCCTACAGTTAGTTCCAATCATCAAGATCGCTCATTAACTCATTTCTCGTGCGGACCGTAAAACAGTGTTTGGAACTTTCAACAATATTGTCAACAGTAATTTAATTAACATATGCTTTATTCGTTTCCCTTCCTACAACGGCCATAAATCAAAGCCGCCAGTATCTTCCGCCGTCGACATCGATCGTGACCGAGAACGGCCCGGTATTGGCTAACCATGCTCAGGTGACCCGATTTTCCTCGAAAGCTGTTTTTTATTTACTATTTTCATCGCCCATCTTTCACTGAAGGTATAGCCCTAAAGGTGGCACTGGCTGCTTAACTTAGTAGATTGATGATTGTTTGCTAGTTTGGTAATAGTTTTAAAAACCATACGGTTTTAGTAGGTCAGATCATGTTCCGAGTTACTCCGTCCGTTGGCGGGCGGTTTGCTGAAGGAAAGCTGAAAAAAATAAACATCACAATAATAACACACTGCATGCTGGCGCGAAATTACCGGCGAATGTGTCGTTTAGGGTGGTTCAAATGCAGTAGTCACACGAACGATGTTAAAGACCATTTTATTCTAGTAATTTTTCCAACGATTAGAGAACCATTCCAATATCGAGCTCATCTTAAAATAGCAACAAGCAAATTCGAAGGAAACCAAAACAAAAGTCACTGTTTCGATTAATTGCGCCTCCCAATGTTTTCCAGGAAATCACGCTCCCTCGTTTGTGTTTGGCCTTGTTGTGACCAACGATGGGACCGACTCGACTTAGACCATGCAGGTAGCCGTTACTCCGGACTGGACTAATCTCAGATCGTGTCTAAGATGACATCTCGGAAAACCAACGGTAGAGCACGCTAGAGAGTGAGGTCTCAATTATTGGAAGTATGTGCAAGATTAGCTGATAAAAGGCTCAACTTATAAACCTTTTAGCGTCAATTCAGAGCTCAGGAGCTTTTAGACTCCAACGGCTATAAAATGGGTCGATACCTTAACGAGCTAAGGGCAAATGCGATCTGTTGTTGTAACGGTTTTACAGCTTTTTTTTTCTGTCGATGGAGTTGAACAGCAAAAGATAAGCTGGATTCACTTTTCGACACATTGTCCGTTGTGGGGTTTTTGTTTCTGTTCCATTCGGAATCTGGGCTTTGTGCAAGAGTTCGCGGGCTGAAAAGTGCAGTGAAACTTTTGCACTGATTTTCATTTGGTGGTTTTTTATTGTCGGTTCCAGTTCGATTGGTCGGTGTTTTTCCTTCTTTTGCCTGAAATGTATTGGATGTTGTTTTTTTCCTTGTGTGCCTATTTTTATCATGAATAAGAGATTAATTCGGTGCTTTTAGTGCGTTTCGTCTGCCGGTCACCGAAGCGCGACCAGTTGGAAATTGCGAATTGGAAACGCGTTGCGATGATGGTTGTTAGTACATGTTATTTTTTTGGATACTCTACAAATTGGTTAAGCTGTGCGCTGGGGTCATCAATTGCTATAAGCTTGAGCGGGTAAGCGTTTGTTACACACTTCATCTAATCATTCAACTTTGTTTCACGTAACGTGTTTACACTGTGTGCTCAAATGAGCCACGAGATGTACACACAGCAGTTTATCAGTATTGATTGATTGGGCTGATGTAATGCTGGTTAAAAAAACAATGAGCAGACAAAATTTACCCTTTACTTCACAAAAAAACTTTATAATGAGATTTGTAACTCTTGTGCAAGCTCACGGATCACAAAATAAAATAGAAAATAGTAGAGATAAAAACCGAAATGTGAAATGAAGCATATGCTGAATTTCGAATAATGACTGTAAAAAAATGTTACAATTCTAGCGCTCCAAAATTGTGTTTTTTTTTGGGAAAAACGTTTTGTTTGCAATAGAAATACTGATAAAGTCGAGACTCGATTCTTAATTTTGTGATATAGATTTTGCAATAAATATTTTAACATTACAAGCCAAATGGACCGTTTTCGAGCATAAAACTTTGTTCAAATCTCAATAAACATAGTACGAATAGCATAAAGAATGTCTTCTCTTCATAAGTAGGAAATGTACGGGGTCATCTCATCCATGGTATACAGCCGGTGAGAGAGGAAATTCCTCTTGCCGATTATTTCCTGCTGTGTTATGAAGAACTTCTTTACCGTCGGCTTATTAAAACATCGGGTTCTAGCAATGGAAGTTCTTCATTTCCGTGAGAAAACCTGTATTAAAACCGCTTTTTCTCAACTGATTCTATTGCTGGTGAAGAATAGTCAGTGTGCCCTTTTGCACTAGCCTCAATGCTCACTCTTACTTTGAAACTGTCCACAAACTGGGATTAGACACTCTTTTGTACACGCGAACACCGCTTGCGTCGAAGCTAACCTCGAAACTGAGACGTAAACAATGGAAAATTAGCTGTCAATGCAACCCATACTGCCCAGTCCTTGGTGACCCCCCGCTCAGTGATTAAATTACTGCTACATTGTGATATTTATTTATATTTTGCATTTATTTATGCTAAAAATGTTCAAATTTATGCTGTTAACTTCAAATAATATAATGTTCACGGGACACGTTTTTTCGACAGTGTGAATTGGCTAAGGAACTTGGTGAAGAATCGTTTTCTTTATTTAAACTAAAAAATATGCAACATATAAAATTAGTGTCATCTCATAGAAAGCTCTCGAGCAAGAAAGAATAACGGGTGACAACTAAAATTTTGTAACTTTTATAGGCTTGCTCACTCAAAAATAGATACACGCAGAGAAAAATGAAAATTTGTATATGTGAACTTCTCTCTCTCCCTCTCCCTCTCCCTCTCCCTCTCCCTCTCCCTCTCCCTCTCCCTCTCCCTCTCCCTCTCCCTCTCCCTCTCCCTCTCCCTCTCCCTCTTCCTCTTCCTCTCCCTCTCCCTCTCCCTCTCCCTCTATCTCTCTCTCCTCCATCTCTCTCTCTCTCTCCTCCATCTCTCTCCTCCATCTCTCTCTCTCCTCCTTCTCTCTCTCTCCTCCATCTCTCTCTCCTCCATCTCTCTCTTTTTCTCTCTCTCTCTCTTTTTCTCTCTCTCTCTCCGCCTCTCTCTCTCTCTTTCTCTCTCTATCTCTTTCTCTCTCTCTCTCTATCTCTCTCTCGATTTAGCATTAGGAATCTTTCAAAAAAAATTTTCTGAATATAGGCAGCATTGGCCAATTTCGGAACAACCATGATGCCCCGAATGAACTCGTAGTGGGAGAATTCACATTTCTGCATCAAATCCATTTTATTCAAAAATACCAATGCCCGCACTCCCAGTTCCTTCAAGGCATACGGATCGCTCCGGGAGTAACCAATGCAGCCTATATTCAGTAATATGTCTTTTGGAAGACGCCTGATAAAAAATCATAAAGATAGAGGTGTCGCACGCTATATTTGATGTAGAAATGTAAATGTCCCCATTCCGGGTTCCTACGGGGCCTTTAGATTGTTCCGGTTGTATATTTCTGTATTCAGAAATATGTCTTTTGGATAATTCCTGATGAAAAATCCTGAAGATAGAGGTGTCGCACAGGCATGTCCAAACCAACCACACCACTTGCGTGTGTGTTTTAGGCGATGCCACGGAGGGTGTTTTCATTGCCCTTCAGTGCTTATACAAAACGGAAACCCACAGTTTCCCCAAACAGCCCTTCAGAAGCTTCGGCAAACACATGCCCGAGTGTTCCCGAATTCGTGAGCCCTCGGAAGCCCGCTTGCTAACACGTGTTTTCTCAAACGCATCATGTTTACAAAAGTACATATGGAAAAAATATTGCAGGTGGTTGTATGCGATGACTACCGTCAAGCTTTCCAATATTATACCATTGTCGATCTCATCGTGGCAACCAATGCTTGTGTGTTCCCCGAAACTGCGAGCCCTCGGTTGCCTCATGTGCCGAAGTTAAAAAACCCTCGGCTCGCGTGGCTCTCCAGTGTTTTGTCTTTAGCTAGCGACGGAGATCGATTTTTATGAAATTAATTGCAAATGAAAGATCTTGTTGTCCCATAAGACCTTATCCAATTTTATTGTAATCGGATTTATAGTTTAGAGGTTATGTATCGAAATGTAAAAATCATGAAACATCATTATCTCAAAAACTACACAACCGATTTGAACAACATTGATTTCAAATGAACGGGCTACCTGAAATACCTTTAACTTTTGAATTTTATGAAGATTGAACTTATGGTTCAAAAGTTATGAAAAGAAACATGTTCTGAAGACTGTTTAATCTCACTCATGTTTCTCAGAGATGGCTGGACCGATTTTAATAAAATCAGTGTCAAGTGGAAGATCTAGTTGCCCCATAAGACCCTATTGATTCGTTTTGCAATCGGACTATTACTTTGCCTGTTATGTTTAAAAATGTGAAATCCAGCTATGAAGAGGAACATATTCCGACGACTACTTGGACTCACTCACTTTTCTCAGAGATGGCTGACCTGATTTCAACAAAATTAGTGTCAATTAATAAGTTTAGCTGCCTCATAACACCCAATTGAATTTTACTGTAATCGAACTGTAATTTCGTCTGTAATGTATCGAAATGTGAAAATCACGAAACTTCATTATCTCAGAAACTACACAACCGTGAATATACATTTATTGGATTGAAGCGTTCATGTAAATCTATTTTTCAAATAAAAGTTTGAATGAGAAAGGCTGGGTCTGACCGCCAGGTGGATTAATTTAGGTTTTCATTTTTAGTATAGTAAACTTTTCAAATTTTCTGATAATTTGCGATTATGCGAGTCATTCATACAAACAATTGTTCCGAAGACTCTTTATAAGCTAGGATGACGGTGAAAGGCGCTACGAAATTAAGTTCCACTTTTTGCCATATTGGACCACTGTGCGCTGGCTGGATCAAAATCATGCTTATTTCATGATTTTTCTTTGATTCACAAATAAAGCCTTCTTTATTGTGGATTTATAAAGAAATTGCCTAAAATTTTTGAATATATTTTTTTATTAGGGGAACTGCTCCATTATTCATCCCATTGAGCCGATATTCACGAAGCATGCACGGATATAACACCAAGTTTTCACGGAATCATTAAACAAATATACTAAATATGCTTACGTCCTCTCATGGAATCGTTTAGCATTGTATATTTAGTAAAATTAGCTAGATTTATCCTGAGTTTTGTAAAACAAACAATTTTTTACAACGCTTCCATATCCATCTCAAAACTTGAATCACTGCTCAATTATTCATCTCACGATACTCCCATATTCGTCACACTGTTAATCTTGAATGAATCACATTATCATGAATGAACGTAGCCGCAGCCCGTCGTAGTATGTTACCTAGATTTCCGCTGTAGTTGTTTATGTGCAAAATTGGTAAGCTAGGTAACCACTACAGTGCTGTGGATTTATGTCAATTATGTCGGAAAAATTCAACATTTTCAGTATGATTTTTTCGTATTAACAGAACGCAGTGAAAACAGATGAAAATACATACAGTTGAAATTTATGAATTGTAGAAATTCATCTCATATATTTCTGCTAATTCAAGCTTGTTTTAGGGACATTTCAAAGATTAAAGTATTGTAAGTGTAGTGAGTGATTTTGTTTAGTGATTAAAATTAAAAGTGGTCCGCTAGTGATGAAAAAAACCTTGGGGGGTGCTGAACGAATCCCATTGTAGCCGTATAGAACGATGCGCGGTAGTTGAGATAGTCACGTAACTGCGATGTTTTCTCAAAATTGAAAAATTATGGATGGAGCAGGTTGTTCAGCGTTATGGTATCTTGGAAGGGGAGTCATATTAAACGTTACTGATAGTTACATGGGAGCTGTTGATAGTTGATGGGAGTGTTGAATCCTAGATTTTTAGCGGTAAGTAATTAATGCACGACGCCTTACGACGAATTCAGTCCTAACTCTATGAAAAGCTTTGGGAGTGCAACATGCAGACTCATTATAAAACGGCGTGCGACTCAGTTATGCGACATTCGCAGTAAGTTGGCTGTGGATGATCTTGATATGCTCATCGCAAACAATGCTAAAACAAAGCACTAACAGAAAAAGTGGGAGTTCTAAAGATTTTGGACTGCCTGATATGGAACAAAATGGTCAGAAACAAATAGTTGCAGCTACGAATATGTGAGATGATGCATGTATTGAAAGGTTGGATAAACGGTCTAAAAATTAATAAGTAGAAAAATCGTAATGCGGCGTAGTTGGAAACCTGAAAGAACTTATCGTCAGTTGAAAAGTGGAAAAGTCTGCAGTTAAAAACGGGTAAAAATCGAGAATTTCCGAAAAGTTGAGAAATCTAAAATTGAAAGTATGTAAAGTTGTTCAGTTGAAGTGAATAAGTTGGAAAATTGGTAAACGACGAGGTTGAATAATTGGAATTCCACGGGACACCATGAAATCAAAAAAGTAAAACTCCGTTTGTAAAAATTCAAATCGGATCGGATCCTTGGAAACTAAGCGATTTTAAAGCCTAGATGTTAGAATTCAATTACGAAACTTGATCTCCTATTATTCCACAGGCAGCCGAAGTTTTCGTTCATGTCTAGTAAGACCGAGTAGCCTAGAACGGGGAAAAGATGATCCCTCATTTCCATCTCTCCACGACCGTCTGGATGCAATAAAAAATGAGAAAAATGATTTTATCACATTAAACAACAGTTGTTTAGCCGGAGAATAGGAGAAGCAGAGTGCAATTTTCGAGCAATACCATAATAACCTTGCCCATTCTCTGCTCGTCTCAATTTCTCTGTAACGATGCCACTTTGCCATAAAAGTGGCGTGCATCGGGTCGGTCGGGCTGCGTGAATAACTGCACCCGTTAGTGGTCTACTTTCGCGCCGAGATCACGACGAGAAGGCCATCCTCATTTCATCTCGGTCTGCTTGATCTGCTGCTTCTGTATGAATATATGTAGGTACAACCAACCGAGCAAGCACAGATCTTTCCACTTTGGTTTCGTGCCGTTTGAATATTAGTTTAGATCATGAAACCTGACAGTTACAAGGCATGTTGAAACAAACAAACAGCCGAAGTTCAGTGGAAGAGTTTCGTTTGAAGCCGTTAAAGGGCCCCTTTTTTACGATGCAAAATTCCAACACTCCGAAAGAGAAGAGCTCTTGGGCGTCCGAGGGCTGTGATGCAGTAGCTAGCAGTAGTAGTACAAGTGAAGTCATACGTCATCTGCCATTAGAATGAGCAGCGCTAGGAGGTGTATTAAAATTATGACCGTCATTGCATACCACGCTGAAAGCTCAGCTCGAGAAACAATTTACAGCTCAACCGTGGTGGGAAGTGGGCAGCAGGGAAACTGGCGCTGCTGCAGTGGGATTAATTTGGATTAATTTACGCTACGTTCTTTCTCGTTCGCTGGCAGCCCGCGGTCGAGTTCTCGAATGGGAGTAGAACACGAAAGCGAGCGGAGCTGCTGGTATAGTTATAAACTGCTACCGGAGTTGGTGATGGTTGAGATTTTAAGTGCTCCGAAAGTTATGAACTGCGATCAATTACGAGAGGAGCGGGCCGTTACGAGGGGCCGTTAGTTAGTGGTAGCGCGCAGCGCAGCGAAATGGCGAGATGCAATCTAAGATGATTACGAAAGGTACTGCCGCTATCGATGTGCTACAATCTGGTGGCGTTCATTAGGGCTTCTTGTTGCATCAGGAAAAAGACATAATCGAATGGGCGTATCTTTGGCAGTTTGAGGACTTTAGTTATGGCAACAGATAACGCATATTAAATGACTCAAAGTTTTTTTAAAAAACATTTCACTTGAATGTTGGTATTGGAACAGTTTCAAAACCACGTGGATGTCATCGAGAGTTTCAAATTAAAGTATACTGACAGAGGATAGACAGATCATAGTCAAGACTTGGTATTGCAGACCATCCTATAATAAACGCTTGAAATGTATGCAAGGATATTTTAATATTTTTTTTTTCACTAAAGTAGATTTAGATCGGGTTATTATATTTGAAAAGGGTATCGAAAGTTTTGTGTGAAGTAACATGTATGCGCAAAACGAACCACAACAAAGGGCCAAAATGCGCGCCTGTAAAAACAGTAGCAGTTATTTTTTTTCGGCAAAACAGTGCTGACACACCTGATTCTTCTTCACCAGAAGAAGGCCATACCTGCTTATTTGTAAGACGAGTTTCACTAATTTTTCTTCTTGGATAGCACTAAAAATAGTAGAGAAAGTTCCCAGCGATGAAGTCTTAGGGATGGGTCTATCTTCGCTGTAGCAGTCGATGTTGAGATATCACGAAAGGGTTTACCTCGGAACCTTATAATTAATACAGCCTCCTCGATAGTCCCATCCAGAACGCTTTCACTGACGCTATGGGTGCAGCCTTCGTCGAAAACTGACGGTCGGTTTTTCTAGCGTAATTATGTGCATCTTGACCGGTTCATCTGGAGCAAAACCAGGGGGCTCTTGTGGCTGTCAAACTCCATACATTTTCCATCTACCACTCATTGATTCTGGTACCAGCGTTTCTGGTACCCACTTTTTGGTTGGCTTGCCCTTTGTCGGTAGACTTATTCTCGAGTAAATGTCGTTTTAGATGCGTAAAAACAAGAGCTCAACATTTATTTTCAGTACAATGTGCTCTTTCAATGAATAAGATAAGTTTTGTAAGCATTTGTAATGAAATATTACCGCCGTGATGAATTTATGATTGGTAGGCAAAATGTTGACGTTTATAGGCCCCTGAGCAAAACAACACTGTGTTCACAACGTTTTGACGTTTGTGTATGGCTACGCGCAGTGCTGCTAGATTGACAATTGTAATTATCAGTAACACATTTTAATTAATACTATGATGGGGGTGGCGAAAAGTTCGCCAAGATAAAACTCACAATTTTTTTTGTGCTGTCTACTTTAACTATATCTTTTGTATTATCATCGCCCTGATAAACTTTACCCATTTTATCAACACTTAGTAAGACGTATAAAATTTTATTATGTGGAGTTCTTCGAAAAAGCACTTCAACGAATCGTTCGATTTTCATCACAGCTATTTCAGTGTCAAACAACAATCAAAAGTGAGTAACCTAACAACGTTTTTTTCCTTTCTCAATTACAGATAGTCGCAGTCAATCATCGCGGCGTCAGGAGCGCACCAGAGGGCGCGGCGGGTGAAGTGAAAACGGACAACTCGAAAGTGCCTACTTGGTGAAAAGTCAAAAAAATAAGCACGCGTTAAAAATCATCAGCCCAATGGAAAGCGAGAAACGTTATTGTCGATCTCAGCTGATTATTATTTAATCACTTCACGTGTACGTGTGTGTTTGTGTGCGTACGTCTGTGCAAAGCCGCAGCCTGCAAAAAGTGCAACCATAGGAGCATTGGCTAGCAGCAATTACGAGATTCGAGATAGCAAAGCATCGACTTATTGGCACCGGTCGTTACACGTACACCGGGACGTCCCGCAGCCTTCGCCGGCAGCTTTTGGTTGGAGGGAAATATGTAACAGTGCCGAAGGAAAAGCGAGAAAAATAAATCGAACCCGGTTAGTGATTGCGGTTGGCTATAAAAAGAGAAAAATTATAATAACAGAAAATAAATAATAAAATAAGAAAGGAAAAGTGACGTAGGTAGTGGCGCGACTGCATCTCTTCGGGTTAGCTGCAACTGGTTTCGGTTTAATGGAGCGGCAACAGTTCTCGGCTCCGAATGGGTACGCAGTTTGGTACCCGCAGCTTATGGGAAAGTGATGATTTATAATAATTTTTCATTTTTATAGAGATTGGAAAATATAGCAGTAAAAAGTTGAACGGAACGTACTATCACGGAACTTTTCTCGGTGCGTACTCGTGAGGTTTTGACAGCTTAGCCTTTAATGTGCTACTGGGCAGTAAAATTATAATTGAAACCTTAAAAACCAGGGTAGATAGAGCACACAGTGAAGCTTCAATTTAGATTTATTGGCTTTACTAGCCCGTGAGCCTAGATAGAAGCGGTTTTTTTACTCAAGAAGAGCACAGGAAAGTCATAACAGCCGCAAAGTGTCGTACAAGGGGAGAATGCCTCCGGGTAATCAACCGGAGACGAACGGGTCCACCGGTCCGCCAAGTCGAACGCCATCCCTCATGGATAGTCCGACACTGGCTCGGGTCGAACGGGCCCGACTCAGACAGGAGGCGGCAGCCGGAGCGAACGGAAGTTTTAGTAATCAACAGCAACGGGAAGATAGCCTGGAGCGAGCGCTGCTGGATCCAAAGGTGAGCGAGGAAGTAAAGCTGAGTAGAGATAAGCACGATTTTTGGTTATAACTTTTTTTTGCTTCTGTAATATCTACATTATCACGTATTTTGTTTGTATCTTATGACGTACATGTAGAATTTCCAAACTTCACGAGAAACTGCTTGTTTCAATTAACATGATTACGAGTGAGGCTCTAAAGCCCACCTAAAAACATGCGGCCCTTTCATCATTTTACCTCCAATTCACACCTAAGATAAATCACGGGACGTGACTAATGAGAAATCTTGCGGGGTTTGAGGGCGAAGACATTTATCATCGTTCGATAGTTTTGAACCCGGTTTCACGGTTGATGTGCGGGGCTACTGACTGCCACCAGGTCACTGCAGCCGTAACTGTGGTCAGGCTTGGCTTAGCTTGTGCTCATTCGAGAGGCATTGATCGGGTACCCGGTGTTTGTTGGCCCAGCACTAGCTACCAACTTCAGCAGCGAAAAGCTGGTCGAAAAAAATAATCCTCGAACGAATAAGCGCTTGGAGTTCAGCCCACCACCGGCTCCGTTGTTGTTCCGACAGACAACCTATTCGAGCTGGCAGTAATTTATGTAGTTGGCTAATTTAATTAGTGTTGCACTCGAATGCCCCGAACATATATGCGGTTTGCCGGCCACCATTTTCGACCGGCTATGGGTTGCACGCGGTAATTGATTTTGGACAAATAGCTCAAGCATGTGATGTGATATCGCTAGAAGTATCGATGTGATTCCAGGTTAGGAGAAAATTTGGGATGTTTTCAGTGAATTATCAAGCAATGAAAGTATTTGGTATGGAAAATTAATTTAAAATTTCGATAGAGTTGCGATGAGCATTTTTAAAACAATACGCGCAAGTGAACCGATTTTACGAAAATTTCAAATGCTACATTTCAATGCAAACAGAGCTGTTTTGCGGAATTAATTATTGTCTTATTCTGTCTTTCGGGCTGCCTCGGATATATCGAAAAATTTGTTTTATGATAAAAATAACATTATTGCATTCTAAAAAATTCACATGTATTTGGATAAAAAATACTAAAAAAACAAATTAATCTTTGGGAAAACTTGGAGCAATCAGGAGCAAACAGAACGCAAAGTTATTGGAAAGGTTAAAAAAAACCTAAATTAATCCACCTAGCGGTCAGACCCAGCCTTTCTCATTCGAACTTTTATTTGTAAAAATAGATTTACATGAACGCTTCAATCCAATAAATGTATATTCACTCTTTAGGTTCTAAAATATTGATGTTGTAATCTATACATATAAACCTAAATTAATCCACCTAGCGGTCAGACTCAGCCTTTCTCATTTAAACTTATTATTTGTAAAAATAGGTTTACATGATTGCTTGAATCCAATAAAGGTATATTCACTCTTTGGGTTCTAAAATATTGATGTTGTAATTGAAGTACAAAATATGAAATTTGACGTAATGTTAGTGCTCAAGACATAGCGAAATAAAATAAATGACTCATAATTTCGAACAATTTAATAACGAGCGATAGCGGTTACGTTCAAATAGTACATTCAAATTATGTTGAGACCACATATATTGATCAAAGCAGGTATAGTTTTAAATAGTCTTTGAATTTCTTTTCTTTCTAAAACTTTTGAAATACATATTAAATTGTTATGAAGTTTGTTATTTGTAAATTTGAGAGATGACTCGTTTGTATGACACTGGTTATGTTCAAATTAGTCGTGTAATACTTGAGATAATAGACTTTCGTTGTTTCAACAATTTACTACATAACGGTTGCTTAAGTTTGAATCAAATGAAAAGGGAACGTATAGGGCAGCCAAACTTTGAAACCACGTGTTCAATCATAATTCATCAGTTAACCCTTAACTAGCCCGTTTATCTAATATCAATATTGTTCAAATCGGTTGTGTAGTTTCTAAGATAATGAAGTTTCGTAATTTTCACATTTCGATACATTACAGACGAAGTTACATTCCGATTACGAAGCAGCTAGACCTTTTAGTTTACAATAATTTTGCGGAAATCGGTTCGACCATTTCTGAGAAAAGTGAGTGAGTCCAAGTAGTCTTCGGAATATGTTTCTTTTCATAGCTGGATTCACATTTTTAAAAATAACAGACAAAGTAATAATCCGTTTGCAAAACAAATCAATACGATCTTATGGGCAACAAGACTTTCCATATGACACTGATTTTATGAAAATCGGTCCAGCCATCTCTGAGAAACATGACGTTTGACACCAAGATAGAAAGAATCGGTCAGACCATCTCTGAGAGAAGTGAGTGCGAAAAAAAAGGTGCACATAAACACGTACACATCCATACTCACACACACATATACACCTATACATGCATACATGCTCGATTCGTCGAACTGAGTCGAGTAGGTTATGACATTCGGCCATTTGGATCACTTTTCTACCTTTTAATTAGCCAGTGATCGTTAAGAGAAGGTCAATATGTTCACTTTCATTATGTGATTTCACATTTTTATGAACAACGGACAAAGTTACAATCCGATTACAATGAAATTCAATAGCAACCTATGGGGCAACTAGACCTTTCATTTGACACTAATTTTGTGAAAATCGGTTCAGCCACCTCTGAGAAAAATGAGTGAGTTTAAACAACCTCAGGATAACTTTTCTTTACATAACTTTTGAACCATATGTTCAATCATAACGAAATTTGAAAGTTAAGGGTTTTGGAGACAGCCCGATCATTTGCATCCAGTTTTATTGAAATCGGTTGTGTGGTTTCTGAGATATTGATGTTTCGTGATTTTTACATTTTGATACATAACCTCTAAACTAAAAATCCGATTACAATGAAATTCAATAGCAACCTATGGCGCAACTAGACCTTTCATTTGCAAATAATTTTATGAAAATCGGTCCAGACAACTCTGAGAAGAAAAAAAAGTTGCACATACACACACACACACACACACACACACACACATACACATATACATACATACATACAGAAAATGCTCAGTTCGTTGAAAGGGGTCGAGTGGTATATGACATTCGGCCATTGGGACCACTTTTATACCTTTGGTTTTTCCAGTGATTGCTATACCTTTCTAGGAGAAAGGCAAAAACCTTTAAGATAATTTGGATTAAAAACAATAATTAAAAGCACAATAATGGAAACAGGATTAAATATTTTTCTATGAAAATAACTTTTTGTACTGATGATTCTGTCCAAAAATTTCATCAACAATCTCAAATAATGAAGTTCCTCATTAAATAGTATAACTACGATTAAAAAGGTGTTTTGAACTCAAGCGGGTTCTTAAAACTCGAATGAATAATGAAAATAATGACGAAAAATAAATTGAAATAAAATATAATTAATGAATTTTCTATACATATAAAAATGCAGCTCTGTCTGTCTGTCTGTCTGTTCCATATAGGCTTGAAAACTACTGAACCGATCGGCGTGAAATTTTGTATATAGGGGTTTTAGGGGCCGAGAAAGGTGACTAAGATAGTTTAGACCTCTTCTGGAAGGGATGGGTCCCATACAAATGAAACACAAATTCATGCACATCTCGAAAACTAACCAAGCAAATGAAATCAAATTTGGCATGTGGATGTTTTTAGAATTAACAATTGTGTCCATGTTGGTTCGACACCCTTCCCTCTTCTGGAAGGAAGGGGTCTCATACCAATGAAACACAAATTCATGCACATCTCTAAAACTAACCAAGCAAATGGAACCAAATTTGGCATGTGGATGTTTTTAGGAGTAACAAATATGTCCATGTTGATTCGACACCCTTCCCTCTTTTGGAAGGGAGGGGTCCCATACAAATGAAACACAAATTTCTGCACATCTCGAGAACTAACCAAGTAAATAGAACCAAATTTGTTAGGTGGATGTTTTTAGGGGTAGCAAATATATCCATAATGGTTTGACACACCTCCCTCTTCTACAAGGGAGGGGTCCCATACAAATGAAACACGAATTTCGCACAGCTCGAGAACCAATCAACCAAATACAACCAAATTTGGTATGTGAATGGTTTTCGAGATAACAAATATGTCCATAGTGGTTCGACTCCCCTCCCTCTTCTGTTGGGGAGGGGTTCATAACAAATGAAACACAAATTTCTGCTTATCTCGAGAACTAACCAACTAAATGGAACCAAATTTGGCAGGTGATTGTTTTTAGAGGTAACAAATATATCCATAACAAATGAAACTCAAATTACGCACAGCTCGAGAAACAATCAAGCGAATATAACCAAACTTGGCAGGTGAATGTTTTTAGGTGTAACAAACATGTCCATAATGTTCCGACACCCTTCCTTCTTCTGGCATGTCTCCAAATACCATTTCGAAATCCAAGATGGCGACTTCCCGTTTCTGAAAAATAGCGGCAAATATATTTCCGGAATTGTTATGATGCACTGAAGCCACAAATCGACCTCAGACATTTCGAATTGTAAGATGGCGACTTCCGGTGTCTAGAAAACAGCCGAAAATGACCAAATACCACACAATATGAGTGTTTCTTCAACCAGATTGACGCTCAGACGCCAAAAATTGTCTCCTAATGCCATTTTGAAATCCAAGATGGCGACTTCCGGTTTCTGAAAAATAGCGGCAAATGACCAAATACCACCCAATATGGGTATTTCCGAGATTGTTATGATGCACTGAAGCCACAAATCGACCTCAGACAACATTTTGAATTGTAAGATGGCGACTTCCGGTGTCTGAAAAACAGCCGAAAATGACCAAATACCACCCAATATGAGTGTTTCTTCAACCAGAATGACGCTCAGAGGCCAAAAATTGTCTCCTAATGCCAATGTGGAATCCAAGATGGCGATTTTCGGTTTCTGAAAATCAGCGGCAAATGACCAAATACCACCCAATATGGGTATTTCCGTGATTGTTATGATGCACTGAAGCCACACATCGACCTCAGACAACATTTCTGATATCAAGTGACATGTGTGATACGAACTGGTTCCAAAAATGACATCCGGGGTCGATTTTGGTTATTGCGTGGAATTTGGCCATGTTTGGCTGTTTTACAAAAACTGGAAGTTACCACCTTAGATTCCAAAACAGGGTCCGGGGTAAATGAAATTTAAGTCGAAAGCAAGCTTTTATATAGTCCCTCGAGTGCTCGCCAAAATTGATGTGAACGGAAAGTCTGGTGCTAAGATGTGGCCGTCAGTCACACCATCCGCTAGGAAAATAATTTGTTTGAGCTGAAAGCAGACTTCTATATAGGCTCTCAACTACCCACCGACATTTACAGGAGTGGGAAGACTGCTATTGCTGCTAACATGTGACCGTCCATCGCACCGTTCGCTAGTGAAATAATGTGTTTGAACCGAGGGCAGACTTTTGTATAGTAACAGGAATTGGAAGTCATCTGCTGCTGTTGCTAAGATGTGACACTTCGTCGCACCGTCTGCTAGTAAAATGATTTGTTTAAGCCTAAGCATTAAGCAGGCTCTTATATAGCCTAAGGTATGCTATTATTAATAGTACAATAGTTTATTAATAGTACAATAGTTTGCATTTTTGCATTTGGACGGATACGTAACTAATTTCCTAATCGATTGTTTCTAGAACGAAGGAAATCCGTTGGAAAATAACCGAGTTATCAGCATTTGAAATTGAACATGATTTCGTCCTCTGTTGCTATTTTAGATTTTCATTTTACATCCCTATAGACCTTTATCATAGACGAAGTTTTACATTAAAAAAAATCACAAGGGTTGTGTGCAAAGCCACGACCGCAGGGTTGACGTAGATCTACATAAGGTTGTTTGTTACTTGTATTAAATATGTTCAAAATTTTGTGCAAAAGAGCAATTGTAGTGCAACCAAATTTCAATTTGCGCATATATATACTATATCACTGAACAGAAATGAAGCAAACACTATGCAGCGCAAAAAAGTTTCAACTGTCAGAGTGCATGCAGGTTTGAATGAAATTATACTTTTAATTCTAGCGCAAAACTAGAAAATATTGATTCTTTATTAATTTTAATAATAATTCACTATCGGTTGTAATGCTTGTCGCATCCCTGTGCTATTCCCGACAGTCGGAATAAAGTATTTTTGTGAAACACAGTGAAAAGCTGTTTTCACACTGGAAATTTGACGGCTTACATATTTTGATTGCCAGCATCCCAGAGCGTTTGTATGTTGTCAAGTAAGGACTGTACAAGTCGCTGTCCAGAACTAACATGACTAGTTTAGGCAGAAGCAAGCTCTTATATAGGCCTAATATAATTCCCGATTTATAAATCTGTCAAAAGTATTAGGAAAAGCAACCATCAAACGACCAATCAGATCAATCTTAATCTGTGTTTCAACAAAGATTGCTTGCATAATTAGGTACAATTTGTTGTTTAATTTAATATCGGCTTTAACGCTGATCGCATCTTTGTGCTATTCCTGACAGTAGGAATAAGGTATCCTCTGATAACAGTTGGAAAGCTCTGAACTTCATGTTTACGCTGAAAATTGGACGGCCCACACTAAAGTCGCTTTTTACGCGGGGGATACGTGCCGCGTAAGAAGAAACCACGTAAAAAAACCGCGTAAATTCCGGAATCCACGTAAAATAACGCCTAAATTTCGGAATCCGCGTAAAAAAACCGCGTAAATTCCGGAATCCGTGTAAAAAAAACCGTGTAAATTCCGGAATCCGCGTAAAAAAAACCATCGTTAATTTTGCATTCCGAGCGAAGGGGAACCAAAATCCGGGCAAAAAAATACCGCGTAAATTCCGGAATCCGCGTAAAAAAAACCGCGTAAATTCCGGAATGCGCGTAAAAAAAGCCGTGTAAAAAAACACCCGCGTAAAAAAACCGCGTAAAAAGCGACCTTAGTGTATTTCAAATTCCATCATTGCAAAACGTTTGTGTGGCAACTTTTAATTGGAGGAAGTGTCGACGGATGTATTTATTTTGTTCATGCCTTCCCGCTATCGCACAAAGGCAGCTTTTTACTAGAAGAAGTGCAATTGTACAAACTGGCCCTGTCACTGTCACTGCTGATATCCGCGAGAAAATGCTTCCCTAAAGCTCAAATTAGTTGCCCTCGAAAGATTATAGCTTTTTAACCATTCCTGTGAAATTTGGTGCCCCTAGCCACAGGAATTGCTCAAAACCTGTATTCCTTCCTTTTTTTAGTTTGAGCTTCAGGGCCACACCTGTTATTTACTGACTGCAATGGATAATGAAAACCAAGTTGAAGACTTCTAATACAAGGGATCAATATTTTGGCTTTCAGTTTAGTATATTGCGCTGATTTCTATCTGATCATCACCGACGTTTCGGTCCCTTTATGGGACCATCATCAAAGCCTACAATCAGAGCTCCAATCACTCTCGTTCAGTTCTCGGAATACGCCTGAACTGAGAATAAATGTGCACTCTCTCTCATTGTTGAAGTCAAGTTGAATTCAGGTGCTTTCACCTGCATTTAATGTTTTACTGAATCGGTTTGTGTCATTTTGTGCCGCGCTTTGCCACTCATTCGTTCATGTAAGTAATGAATTTTTATAAACGCATAGCACAGCATTCTGTTTAGTCGGGCTGCAGCAAACATGGCAAGCTGTACATGATGAACCATTTTACAGGAAAACAATGATCAATAGATATTTTACCGAAAATTACTATCATGTTAACAAATTGATAGAATTTCGAGTAGAGACATCAGTCAAACCATCGCAAAGTAAATGATATTTGAACAAACGAGGAAATTACTCCACTATCGGCACGGTAAACCGTTTTGTTCAGAACGTGCTGTGAAACGGATAGAACGGAATGGAAGAGGTGAAAATATTGTACACCAATATTTTTAGTATTTGCTCTTACGCAGGTCTGTCACTTTTTCCGAGCTTCGCCATTAATAAATTTGACACTTTACGCACGGACGGACTTGCGGACCTACTTAAGGACATCTAACCCTTCATGACCCGACTGTTTTACGTTTGCAATAATTTTAGAACAAGTTGATAACTGTTTTGGGTGAATAGTCGTTTGGTATAATTTTGTCCTAAGGTAAGCCCAATTGTTCGTAAAATCTCAAAAATATTGTAGGCCCTGATGATTGTCCCATGAAAGGATCGAAACGTCGGTGATGAGCTATCAAAAATAAACGCAATTCATAAGATTGCAAGCCAAAGTATCAACCACTTGTATTTAATGTCAATTCCAGTCGAAAACTTCCGTTACACGCTGAAGACTTTAGCAAGTAGTACGGCCACATGTTACTATTCAAGGCTCCAATTTAGGACCTTTTTTATTTTGTACGTAAACGACATTTCGAAAGCGAAAATAAGTAAGGCATTAATTTATTTTGGGGTTAAAATAACAGATTTCAAACCTGTAATTGCATTTACAAATTAGAATGTGAAGAGGGATTTCGGAATTATCTTAGACTCTAAACCAAATTATCAACAACGTTATCGGTGTAAATTTCAAAAACGTATTTTTATTGTCCCTAAGTCCTTAATTTTTATATATATGTTTTTCCCAGCGTGTTTATCACTGTTTAATTAGTTATTATCAAAATTTTTGGAGAGAGAATGATGCAAGACGTATCTTTACTAACCAATTTATTTTACTTGTTTGCATAAAAATTGAATTGTAATCTTGCAGGACTCCAAACTACTGGCGTTTGAATAGGAGTTCATTTTTTGCGCCAGCTTTTTTTCGTGAATTCATTCAAATGCTTCAGTAGGTTCTCATAATACACTTTGCTTATTGCCTGTCCCCTACTGAAGATAATCATAATTATAATCAATGAACATTATCCCACGCGCATCCCACAAAAACGATGCCATGGCCTTGTCAGAGGATGCAACTGTCTGCGCTACTGATGTGATTATGACGCTACTTTTTATCCCAAGTTTACAAACCTGAAACGCAAAGTATGACCCGTTCCTTTCATTCAGCATCGCATCACGTCATTTGATGATAGTTTTCTAACGCGTATACAGTATTACAGTACCAACTACCACCTGAAACTGGAATTAGTCTTGTGTCAAATGAAAAGGTTGCGAGCAAAAAATCAACTGTACAATTTTCCAAATCAATTTTTATTTCTAAACATATTTCATGTGAAGTCACACAATTTAAAAACGCTTTCTCAATTTTTCTTTCCCCTTATATGCGTGAAGTACTGTATGAAAGCCATCTTTCGCCGTTAGCGTTCAATGTCATTTTCAATTGATTGAATCGTCAGGTGAGAAAGATGCTGTTAACCTTCGCAACCACTCGCGATGAAAATTATTACTTTCTCGTTCGAGCCCTTCAGCTGTCAAAATTAATACAAGCAGTTTTCATATGACTTTGTGAGTCTCAAAATCAAATCAAGTTTTTCAATTGAAAGCGACGGTAATAAACGTTTTCATCGAGAATTAACATTCGAAATTGACTTTAACGGACTCTGGTCTCCACATTTAATCGTCCACTGTAAAATTCCTCTTCACAGCTCTCAAGGACTCGTTCAAGGAAAAGGCTTTATATACTTCTCTCGTGTCCTGCAGTATTTTGTATCCGCTATGAATCAGCTGTTGAGAATTTATATAAACTTTAATGTTCTTCATATGATATCTTTTATGTAGATGCATCATTGGAAAGTTTTTTTCATTTTAAAAGAAACGTTGGTCATTTATATAATCAAATTGCTGCTATACCTGCACAAATTTTAAAAGAATAGGCAATAAATAGCGGCGGTTCTTAGTGCTGCGATCCTGAAAACGATGCTCAGCACAGCACCATAATTGCGAGGCATTTGATACTCTCTACGACTCGAATTTATGACTCTTTGTTATTATCATTGTCATCATTGTCAGTATGCCCACAGTTTTGTGTTCCAGAGACCAAAAATCACTAAAGCTCCAGCCAAGCATGGAATGAAGACGATTGTGAAATCCTGAGGAAGTTGCAAGATTGTTTCTGCTGGCACTTTTCATTGGTCATAAATTTCGGCAACATGAATAAATCTCAATTGTTGTTCTACATTTTTCAATTGGCGCCGGCTGCAAACGAAACGATCTTAGGGTAACCGTTTAGAAACATAAATTTGTTCTGCCTAAACTACTCACAGTTTAGAAAGGTTTCCATTCCACTGGAGCGTATTCGATTTCTAATATTCCTTTCACTCTACGAAGGTTACCGCAATTCGCGGCCAACCTATTGAAACGAAAAACCCTAATGAAATTTCCTCCCCAACGATTCATGCCCGTCATCGTCGTTAGGTTTATTGACCGTGAAGTGGATTATAAATAAATTAATTTCAATGAGCAACTCGCAGAACGGGCGACATTCTAATAAATCAACTTTATCGCCCATATTGGGCTCCTATTCGGCGGGTCGTCTGTCATCGGAGTCATCTTCCGATTTTGCTGCCTTCGTTCCCAAGACGGGAAACAGACCGTCACAGACAGAAAGGTGGGTGTCATTATGTCTCGGTCATCATGTTCTGCCGTTTAGAGGTGTAGAGCGCTGGAGCACTTCATAACTCGAAACCGTAAGGACCTTTGGAAAGTGATAAAAACTGGTAAGCAAGAGAAAGGAAGATTGTGAGTGACAGAGAGCCATTATTCGGTTCATACGTGAAAACAGGTAAACGAAACATTTGTCATGCGGCCACGAAGCAAGAGTCGTAGGTTGATGACGGGGTGGGTGAGATACCATACCGTGTGAATCCTGGCAAGCCAGGTGTAATGGTAAACGTACTTGGTTGTGTGGTCTCAGTGCAGGGATAATAGGGGATGTGTTCCTTATGGCGACCGATCACGGTGAACGCAGGAGGAAGATTTTTAATTTTTGGTTTTCTAACATTTGGGTACTCCTTTAACATGCAAACTACAGAATCCTACATGCATTTTCAGGTTGGTTTTCAACCAGGATTTCGCTCCGGATCCGGCATTATACAACTACCATCCGAAGCCACTGCACAATTTATCTTCAAACCAATGCAGCCGACATCTACGTGGATCCATGGCATGGGAAATTATCGCTGTCACTTTCAAGACGTGCCAGACCCCGGTTCGTATCCATTCTTTCCTGCACAATACCCGTTCTCGACAGGAGCGAAAACTAACGGGCAAAGTTTTACCTTACCCACGTGCTTACCAACTATAGAACAGCAGGGTAGTCAGCAGCGGAGCACAGGAGTGGGACGAAGTGCAAGTTTTGACAGGGAAATGTAATTTACCGAATCGAAAATGACATTCCGTTTTTGCTGCCACAATCGTCGGTCGTTTGGCTCGGTATAGCAGCAGGAGTTTCGTCCGTTTGCACATGCTAGCTGTGTCCACTCAGGAAATACACATATTTTGTATACTGAACTCTTGACAGCCATATTATCCTAGCACAGGAATTATTATTCCAACTAAATCATTTGTATTCAGTTTGCTTCGGTATTTCCGAGCCTATGACTGTACGGTTTTGCGTTCTGATGTCACGATTAGCACCGATTCATGGTTCACTATCGTTATCTTCCTCTATGCGACGAGTGGTCTCGATGGAGGTTAGAAACACACAAATTTTGTCGAAAGATAGCTTATCGGATTGCTTGCGAATGCACGTCTTCCAGGAATCGGAAGAAATGCAATGTATGGAAGTGTGTCTTCCATTGTTCGGTCGGATTGTTGGCCGGTTATGCGCTATCGGGCTATTGTTGCGTTTTATTCGCCGCTACGAATACTGATAAAGAAAGATAATCAAAATTCGACAGTGTGTAGTCATCCGGTTGGAATTTGATTTTATTTTCGTAATGACATAATGCATTTAAATACATTCCATTCAAACGTCCTGTGGCTTAGTCGGCGAAACCCTTTTACTTCCGATTGCAGTTTTTTTCCTCCCTTCAAAGCCTATAAACCACAATAAGAGAGTATCATATTTACATCGTTAATGCGATTGGACTCCGGCAAGCGCAAGCACAAATGGTCGCCAAAAGTTTCGCCTGGGTAGGTACCTTCTTCGGGTTGAATTGCGAAGGCGCGAAACGCGAACCAAAACAAAAATAAGCCTTCCTCGGAGCTCGGACAAAGTCTCCTCCGGCCAATGCGGCGAAACCGATTTATGTCTAGACACTCGGGAATATAAATGAGAATCGTTATTACTGTTGCTTTTTTTTCCCTCCTTTCAGGGTGCTGTGTGTGTGTTTGCGCTCACTTGAAAGTCCCTTTCCCGTCTTTCTTATGCGCCTCGCTGTCGCACATAGGAGTATTTGAGCCAAAAAGCTGGCCAAGTCGTTCTATTTTGGTAGTAATTGAATAGATTTATATCAAAAACGTGTTATTTTCGTATAATCAACACAAAAAAGGTGACATCCATTTGAAACGTCACCCAATATATAAAATATTACTTTAAATTCGCTTACTCCATTTTTTTAGTGTCTTTTTACACATGATAGAAAACAAAGATTTAGAAATTTCCATATGAATCTTCATTTAATAAAATATCAATAAAATAAAAAAGAGGAACCAGGAGGAAGATTTTTCTTTTGGTATATTTTCAGAAGGCTTTGACCTTTCTGTCAATGAATAAAGCTTCGACGGGACTTGCGCGGAAGGTTACTAAATCATATAATTAATTTCACAATATTATGGATTTTTCGCGGTCGGTTTTCACAATCACTTATTTCGTAAACAATCCATGATTATTTTTTTGTATTCAACGTTTTAAATATTGCAAAACATTTTACTTGTCTTCTAGATTATGTCCTGTGAGAAAGAAAAACTATTTGACAAAATTTTTAAATTTTTTACGCCACCCGATCAGTAGCACGCATTTTTTAAACTGACCAATTTACTGTGGAATAACTTTGAAATATAACAGTTTGGTTTATGTGATAAGACACCAATGGGTTCTGGGATGGCATGAGGGTATGTTTCAACTGAAATCAATTAAAAATAATGGAAATCGTGTATTTTGTATGTCGGACTTTTGGCCAACTTTTTGGGTCAAATACTCCTATGTGGTCGAAGCGAACTGCGAGTTGTTGTATCTCCGGCGGGCCTCCGTGCCTCCGTGTTCCTGGAAGGACGAAGCAGCACGAAAGGCTAGTTGCGTGCTCCACAGGTCCTCAAAAGTTATGGCTCGAATTTGTATGTTAATGGCAGCCTATTTCCCCTATTAAAATTCTTGTGGCTGCTGCCTTCGACTGGTCCGTAAGACGCGAACTAAGTCCGCCAAAGAGTTGAAACGGAAGCTGGTGAGGGTAATCCAATCACAGTCCGCGATAGAAATGTAAATTTTGCGGGAAAATCGCAATCGAAATACGTAAAACATTTCCGTTAACTGGGGCGGTATGTTCGGGTATAAAAAGCTTTCTGCGATTTATTTCTTAGAAGTTGCTTTATTGTAGTTGAAGGTAATTTGGGAAATTTAAAAGCAATATGTATAACAACTTACTGCAAAAAATGATTCAAAACATTAATATTACAACAGTTTTTAATGAAGAAAGAAATTCCGCTTGTGTTGGTTTGGTCTAATAGTCTGGAAGTAATATAAAAATGCGCTATAATATCAGTGAAATGTTAAAAAGATGTACCAATAATCTGTGCTAAATTGGTGAAACTTGCACAAATTCATCAAATTTGTAAAATCTTTCAAATAAATGAAATTTATAAAAAACATGTAAAATTTGTGTTTTTCCAAAACAAGTTGTATAATTCTACGAGAATTCTTGGAATGCGAATTCAGCTTACAAAAAAAAAAAACAACCCCATCCAGACGGGACTCGAATCCGCAATTTTCGATATCTTCGGCATTGTGTTTTATTCAAAGCCCAATATCGTATCACCCTCTTTTATTGCGACTCGTTCTTAACAGTAACACACCTCGATAGCTCGGGTAGTGTGTCTACCCTTGCGGAGATGCCAAAGCTATTCGGTGTAATTCCGTATTAAGTGAAAAATACCCAGATTTACGGAAAATTCCGTAGATTTGGTAGGTCTGTATTCTTGTGATAATGCTGTTTGTGACTGGGAGACATCATCACATGCAGAGAATAGTAGTGACGTACTGGTATATCTATGGCCTGCGTGTGATCTAGACTTTCAGTCGGTGTTCTCCAATCAGAGCCATTTTCGTCAGAACTCTCACTTTCTTTCAACTATGGCTACAAATACATAATGTCGAGGAATAAACTCATACATTATTGAAGAACATTAATCAAGGACTTCAAATAAAAATTAGCAATTACCAAGTTGAAGCGGCAGTGTTGCAGATATGTTCTTTTTTCAAATAAATGAGCGTATTTTGATACTCTTCCGAAATTTTACACTAAGAATACTTATCACCCTGAGGTATCATGAGTAATATCCGAGTTAAAGTATTTCAAATTTCGCTGGTTTCTTTTCTTTTCTAAGTTTCTCCGGATACTCTCCCAGATAGTCTCGGGTTACGATGCTGCCCTAACAAGCCAGTCGTCGCAGGTTCAAGCATGGCTTGGGAGAGACCGTTAGTGTCAGTAGGATCGTAGCGCTAGCGCCGCAATTGTCCTGTACACTAAACAGTCGGCTGCGAAGTCTGTGTATAAATAAACAGAAGGTCAAGTTCCGAATCGGGATGTAGCACCAAGGAAAAAAAATCTACATCAATGGACATGCTAGGAATTGCATTTTGAAGAAAATTAGTCACGGAATTAAAAAAAAAACAAATCAATTTTGAGTAGCAGTGTAGCCAGATATATTATTTTGGTATTTGAAAAATTCATTTCGTTTTTCGGCAAATGAATGTGTTCTGATTTCGAATTTGATAAATTCCTTGTATTCCTGAGAAAATTTTACATGGAAAACACTTATTACTCAGAGGTATTTTGGGCAAAACTCGAGTTACAGCATTTTTAAGAAACAAGATCAAATTTAATCTGATTTCCTTGCAATATATTTTCCTGTTTTACTAATATTTCTGGAACTTTTCTGATTTTGGACATTCGGAATGATCAAATCGGAAGGAAATCAGCCAAGTAGTGTTGCTGAATATGTACTATTGGTAAATTTCAAATCAATGAAAAAGTTTTCTTATGAATATCCAAGAAACTGGCAACACTTCCAGTCAAAAATTTCTATATTGTCTGAATACCTTGACTTATTTTCTTTAACTTACATCATTCAGAATGTCCATAATCAAAACGTAGCCAGGATTTCTTTTTCTCTCTGGTAACAAAATGGGAATTTTGAGAATACTGATGAGAGAAGTAGGTTGATAGAGAGGAACCTGAATCAATGACTACCATGTAGCAAAACGGGAACAGTGGCAACATCTCGACATTCGATGAAACCTTCCGTTGTATAGTCTGAAATAGTATACTTCCCGATATTTCTACGTCGGAATATACTGTTGATGTTGTTGAAGAAACAACGACTTACTCTGCACGTACTTTCATATTTTTGACCAATGAGGAAAAAGCATAAAATTTTCGGAATCGAATTTTTTTGATGCCAAATGTCTTAGAAATGTATGAACCGTAGAGATCTGGTGTTTCCGGGAGTCAGAAAATGTTCGTGCCGAAGGTTTCTACAAGGAACCCGATTTTTTCAAAAGAAGTAAAAGGTTAAGTTGACATACAACCGCATTACTGACGTAGGACAACGAGAAGCTATCATTCATTAACACACAACACAGTGGCCAGAGGGTAGAAAATTAAAATTACCACGTTTTTAATTGTTACTCGTCAAAGTCAAAGCAAAGCATAGCAAAGCCATGGTGCTACATTCCGATTCGGAACTCGACCTTCTGTTTATTATACACAGACTTCGCAGCCAACTGTGCCAAAAGTGTAGAGGACAATTGCGGGTTTGGGCTACGATCCTACTGACACTAACAGTCTCTCCCGAGTCGAGACTCGAACCTACGACGACTGGCTTGTTAGACCAGCATCGTACCTCGCGACCAATTGGGAGGACACTTGTCAAAGTCATTGGTTTCAAATTCATAACGGCTTTAATATTATTAGGTCTTATTGTAACAACATATTCTGCACATAACTTCCGCTTACCTTTTCACGGCGAAAGGAAACGTTGGTATTGTTCATGTCACTTTATGTCATAAATTGTGTTTTATCTTGTAGTGTAGAGGACAGACAGTGTACTTATACTCGATCTGTCACCACGATTTACTAGAGCACTTTTCTTCAAAGGAGAAAATCAACTCTTCAATTTTTTAAACCTGTTTGTCGTCAAGGGGACTAAGTGTCAGTGCTCGAGCTATCACCGACACAACAGAAAGAATATTTCTTCGAGATCGGGTCAATTCAGTTTGTTCTTGAGGATTTTCCGAGAGATGCTGCATAGAAGCGGATGATGAATATGAAGATGAAGCACATACAACTACACAACTTTTTTAAGTTCCGTCATTCTCGCTCCTGCGTTTACGAAGCTAGTCGTTTTCATTGCCTTCGAAAAAGAAACCACCATACAGTAGCCTTAGAGAAAGAAAATTAGCTTCGTAAACGCAGAAGCGAGAATGACGGAACTTGAAAAAGATGTATAGTTGTATGTGGTTTATATGCATCATATCTCGGAAGATATTTAAGAACTGCTGCTGATGCTACTGTTTCAGGAGCCAGATAGGAAATGAACGCGAGTCACATTCCTGTGCTGCTTTTATGCATGAAAATGAGACCATTCTTCCCTGGGAACAGTAGGATAATTGATGAAACGACCTCATGTGGTAGCGATGAAAATGCGAGATGTGCAGGCAAAACAGAATTAAGTAAACTATCATGCTTCATGTGCTAGACCTAGTTAAAGGCAAAATAACCGAAAACTGAAAAAAGTGAATAACTTTGCAGTCGTTAAATTTTGGCGATTTGTCCAGAAGGATTTTGACGTAGAATACGTCTTACGGCAACAAATACAGGGACCCAATTTCAATACAGGGATCCAATTTCAAAACCGAAAACATCGAGAGCGTCACAATAATTGTCCGATTTCAAACGTTTTAAACACAGTCAGTTTCCAACCGATTTCTGTCATTTTTGCAGCAATCGATTGGAAAATCATTTAAGCACCCGTCCAAATGCAGAAAATTGTAATCTGATTGTTCAAACTATTGTAATATTTAAAATTGTTGAACAATGTCGAAACGCAAATGCCGATTTTTGATTGGTCGCTTGCTGCCTTTCCCTAAAAAGGACGACAGAATGGAGTTCCTAGTTAGCCAGGAATACACTCTCTGGGCTATATAAAAGACTGTTTCTCCTCAAGCAAATCTGTTTACTAGCAGCAGGCAGCAGCATCGGACATCAACACCGATGGCAGTAGGCGAAGGCAGCGTGGATCAGCAGCAGGCAACAGCGGTGGTGATAGCGGTTAGCTGCAGTCCTACCTCTTTCAGTTCGGCTCCCCTTCGATCTGAATTGGACCCCACCAGCGGTAATCCGATTCAGATATCGTTGGGCAAATACAACCCGAAACTGAAAGAGACTCGCACCGCCAGGTGATTTGAGAAGCCACCAACATCCAGTGTATGTATATATAGGGTGTGTGCACATAACGTGTGTGAATATTTGTAGCGTGTGTCCCTAATACATAAGGTGTGTGGCTAGCGTGTGTGGCTTGCTTTAAAGCGTGTGTGTATGTTTATGGCGTGTATGCATGCCTGTAGCGCGTGTGTGCATGTTTATAGCGCGTGCGGCACCGCCACCACCACCGCCAACGCCACCGCCACCGCCGCCACCACCACCACCACCACCGCCACCGCCGCTACCGCCGCCACCGCCGCCACCGCCGCCACCGCCGCCACCGCCGCCACCACCACCTCCTATATAAGAGACTGTTTCTCCTCAAGCAAAACAGTTTTAGGGACGAATGACCGTTTTGGGTTGAATTCCCTTCAAAAGAAATCAAGCAATCAATCAAGCAAAACAGTTTACTAGCAGCAGGCAACAACAGCGAACATCAACACCGATGGCAGTAGGCGATGAGATCAGAAACGGGCAACAGCGGCGGTGGTAGTGGTTAGCTGCAGTTCTTAGGGGCCGTTCCTAAACCACGTGGTCATATTTTGATCACTTTTTATACCCCCCGTACCCCCCCCCCGTGGTCTTTCGTGGTCTTTTGGCCACCCCCCCCTCCCTTGCAACTTTAACCACGTGGTCTTTTCATTTGTCAAGTGCCAAAAATTCGCTTAAATTTTTTACATTTTTATTATTAAGCTTTCAGTACATTCTATACTTCTAAAATGCAAAAGCTTCATTCTTGACTTGGCGGCAACAATAAATTTTAAGTCAGGAAAAAAGACCACGTGGTCACTTCGTTAACCCCCCCACCCCCGTGCGTGGTCTTTCGTGGCCTTTTGACAAACCCCCCCGCCCCCCTCTTTATGACCACGTGGTTTAGGAACGGCCCCTTACCTCTTTCAGTTCGGCTCCCCTTCGATCTAAGCTGGACCCCACCAGCGGTAATCCGATTCAGATATCGTTGGGCAAATACAACCCGAAACTGAAAGAGACTCGCACCGCCAGGTGGTTTGAGAAGCCACCATCATCCAGCGTATGTATATATAGGGTGTGTGCACATAACGTGTGTGAATATTTGTAGCGTGTGTCCCTAATATATAAGGTGTGTGGCTTGCTTTAAAGCGTGTGTGTATGTTTATGGCGTGTATGCATGCCTGTAGCGCGTGTGTGCATGTTTATAGCGTGTGTGGCTTGCTATATAGCGTGTGTGGTTTGTTATATAGCGTGTGAATGTCTAGCGTGTCTGTGCATGTCTATAGAGCGTGTGGCTAGAGTGCGTGGTTTGCTATATAGCGTGCGTGGCTAGCAATATAGCGGTTGAAATTTTCATATATACACTATCCGTCGAATGGCTTTACTGAGTATTGCAACACCCAGTTTGAATATTGCAACACCCCGAAAAGTTTAGCATCACTCAAAATGGGCAAATTTCTGTAACTGTAACTGTAATATGCTTGAACAGAACTGGTGGCACAAGCCGAACACCGCAACTTTGTGGGTAGTAATGATCACGCGATAAGTTGAAGTCTAAATATGAAAAACTGCATGCACCCTAGCGCCGCATAGCGGGGTAATTCAATATTAAATTGTCTACCATGTAGAAGCCTTTAGCCTTCTGAACAAGTTTGCTGAACACCGCAACTTTCTGGCAGGTCGGAATCGTGAGATCAGTTAAGTTCAAAATACGACTCATTGTGTAGCGGTTAAATTTTACACTGAATTGGCCACCATACAGTAGCCTTTGACCTTCGGAACAAGTTTGCTGAAAACCGCAACTTTCTAGGTTGTCAAAAACACGAGATATCCGCCTATTCCAGGTGATGCTAAACTTTTCGGGAGGCGTTGCAATATTCAAACTGGGTGTTGCAATACTCAGTAAAGCGATTCCAAACTTATGACGGGTAGTGTAATTGCTAACAAATCACCTCATGTAGAATTTGATTATTACTGTGAATCATTCAAAACTAAATAAAAAATTTGCCATGTTGAAAAAATATTCACTTGTCAATAAATGGCATTGACAAACACAATTAACCTCAAAGTTTATCTGAAGAATTAACCCCAATTCAGTGTATTCCCAAACCTATTCCAAGAAATACATTGGCATAAGACAGGCTGTCGTATTCTACGTTACCTCTGCGGTCGTGTCTTTTTTTTTTTTTTTTTTTTTATTCTCGTTTATTTTCCGTCGGTCTAGTTCCGCCACTGTTGTGGCCAATCACCGACGCCCAGGGAGGCGACTCCACACCCAGGACCCTAACTCACGACCCGTTTATTAACGGACCGGCGCCAACGGCTTTACTTCCTCATGCGATGGAAGGCGTGATCCCAGAGATTTTTCGCCTCAGAAAATCTCCCGGTGTCGGCTAGGATTGAATCTAGACCAGTTGGGTTGGTTGTGAGTGGATCACGCCACCTCACAACCATCGACACCTATGTCGGCGGTGGGATTCGAACCCAGGCGTCGAGCGTGGTTGACGGAGACGTTACCAACCACACTAGGCTCCCGCTCACATGATGCGGTCGTGTCTTATAAACAACCTCTTCAACTTTTTCTCGTCAAATAAGGTCCTCTAATCACCCCTTGAAGGATTTTAAGTGAGCTCCCTAACACCATGTATTGTGACGCGGTTGTTGGTAGGAAGAACGAGGTTCGATAAGACTCCTTCCTCTTGACAAAATAAGTCCTTCTTATAATAAAACTGATTTCAGAAATATTTACCCTCTACAGGGAATTGTAATTGGCGCTATTGGCACGAGAAACGAGGTTTCGATAAGACTCCTTCCTCTTGACGTAATAAGTCCCTCTTAGAATAAAATTGGCCAGGAGAAACGTTAGGTGTAGCCTCAGTTCAGGGAATGGTAATTTGGCGGTATTGGTAGGATAGCAAAGAGGCTAGGTATAGTAGAGCAGTAAGCTTGAAATGAAAGGGTAAACTCTCACATACAAGCACGGATATAAATAAAAAAAAGCGTATCATTCACTACAATAGTGATACTGCCAATAATATGAAGTGCGGAGTACAGAAAACATCTGGGCAATATCACAATAGATCAAAATGTCTCTGGTCGCAGTGATGAGTCCACACAGAGGAAAAAAAACACCATGTATTGTCGAATGATGCTTAAACCATAAACATATTGTGACGAGTTTTACATCGCTCTACATGATTGAAATGTTATATATAAAATGTTTAACGAGATTGGAAAGAAATCTCAAAATGGATCCCTTATGGTGAGACTTAGTTCTACGTTAAAACATTATTTAAGAAAACACCAGATATCGAAGTTTCATGCATTTCTGAGACAGGCTTCACATCCCGAAGTACGATTGAACTGAAATTTTGGAACTTTTTTGCGAGGAGGTTAATTAGGTTAATTTTTTCCCATACATTCCAAGAATAAATTGTAATGCATAACCCAGCCATTGGAAAAAAAATTGAAGATCAAAGGCTCTGGTGGGGAAGAGGTGGGGGGGTTACCCTTAACCTCTAAGTGATGAATGTTTTCTCTGTAAAGATTTTTTAGAAACTCGAACAAATTATTGAATTGGAATTAAAACTATGCTCATTTGTCGAGAAACGCAATTAAATTTCTCAAATGCAAGAATAAAACATTTGGCTACACTGTCGCTCGATTTCTTGACTAGTTTTGCATCAAAACGCAATCCCTAGAATCCCCATTCATGCAAGATATCCGGAGATATAAAGAAACATAGAAAAAAAGATTGCTTGAACCAGACAAGATTTAGCTTTATTTTTAAAAATGCTATAACTCGAGTTCCGCTTATAATATTATAAGGTGATAAATGTTCAATGTAGAATTTTTCCAGCAATACGGTAAATTATCCAATTTGAAATCAAAATATACTCATTTGCTGAAAAAAAGCGATTAAATTTTTCAATTGAAATTATAACTCATCTGACAATACTGACGCTGAAAATTGATATTTTCTGTTGATTTCTTGACTAATTTTCTTTGGTAATAATTAATCAATTTATTTCTAGGCATAATTATAAGAAAATAAGAGTTTTCAAAGAAAAATGGTGTACGTACATGAAACAATCGATGAAAAAACGATGGGTAAAATGATTAAAATTCATAAGCGACAAACAAGCAGAAAAACTTTGAATCAATTTATTTAACTATTGGGTGCGCAACCAATTTTCGCAGTTTGTCATTATATGGCGCCGTAAGAAAGTACTACGATTTTGTGACGTCATATACTTTTAGTTGTGTGAAAATGTCTGTTATTGTTTCAAATAATCGTCATCTACGGGAAGTGCTACTTTCTCATTTCTTTCAAAGTAGACGGCAGCTGAAGCACATCAAGAGGTTATTTAAGTTTTCGGTAGGGCTGTTCCAAGTAAAACAATGGGCTGTGGTCAGTTACGTCGCTTTGAAGACGGTAATTTCGATGTTGACGACTGTCCGCGTGAAGGACTACCAAAACCCTTCGAAGACACTAAGTTGAAAAAATTGCTTGATAAGGATCTATGCCTAACGCAGGAACAGCTTGCTTCGGGATTTTCCGCAAAGCCATTTTCAAGCGATTGCATGATTTGGGAATGATTCAAAAACAACATTGACCTCATGATTTAACGCCAAGCGACGTTAAGCGCCGTTTTTACCTGTGAAGAACTGCTCCAGCGCCAAAAAGGAGGGTTTCCTTCATCACATCGTGACGAAACGAAACCATCACTGAGGAATGGTATCGACCTCAATTGATGCGATCAAACCGAGCACTGTGCGACAAATGGCCATAATACGAGCAGAGATATGAAAAAGTGATTTTGCTGCATGACAACGCTCTGCCTCATACTGCGAAAGTCATTAAAACTTATATGAGTTCATCGAAAGTTCATCTTAGACCTAAATTAGATTAAAAAATTAAGCTTAATTTTAATATTTACTTCTACAGATTTTGACTTAATATTCAGATTCAGTGGGTGATTTTTCAAAGGGGATTGTGAAATGTGGTTGATCTTTTTTTATTTTGCTGCGACTCAATGTATGATGTATTCACGTGTATTTGCGTGAAGTTCTTACTGTTATTCACTCTTTTGAAACTGTGTGTGTTTCTGCTGCAAAAATAAACCCACACAACTTTTTCACCCACAGTTTGGTAACTTCAACCAAGCTCACAAATGTTTTCTTATCAAACATTGTTATAAAAAAAAAAGATTTCACTGTTTACAACAGAACACAATGAGAATATTTTCTTACTTTCTAGAAAAGAGTATAGCTAGAGTTTCGGAAAGGTTTTAGTGTGCTAAAAGTATGAAATTAGATTTGATTTTCACAGTTTAATTATATACAAAAGTTTTCCGTTTATTGCCTTTTTGCAATTAATGATTTTATGGCGTTTTGCTGAATTTTCGTTGCACATTACTCTCATAAGTTTCATAAGAATAAAAACGGGCACGTACACAAAATTTTTTTCTAGAGTTTGCTTCACTTATATCTACTTATTTCAAGGGCTCCGGATCTACATAAACAGCTAGCATTTCATGAAGCAATGAGAAGCAAATAAAATTCCGATAACAAGAATTTTACAAGTTTAGTTCTCTTCTAGAGGAACGAACTTTTGGGTTCAGCCGCGTAGCAAGGGTGTTTTGAGTTACTGCGAAACTCTGAATAAAGTTGAATCCTTTCAAAAACTTATTTCTTTTCTTCTTTCTTACAGGTACATAATTTCAATGGTTCTTTCACAATATATGTATTCATAATGTAAGTGAATAGTTGATAGTTATTGTTAATTTATCTTTATTATGATTTGTCCTGGTAACCGGGTTTTCAAATAAATTAACAAACCTCTTTCTCTACGTTCCTTTCTCACGGATCCTTCAAAAGCACAACTACTCTTCTCCGAGAAGAGCAGTTTGATCAAAAGTTGTTTGTAAACTGCATCATTCCTCTGCATCTAGCGCGGCGTATGAAACACAAAAGAAACCTTATCGGTCGGAACAACCCACCCAGGTGACACCGACTGCACAAGAACGCCGTACCCTGCACAGACACACATACATGCACGTAAAGCAAGAGACGAAACATGTATTCATTCACCGTCAATCGGGCACGAAATCCTTTTTCTTTCGTTTTCATTTATACGCTATCCAACTCACTGCCGGGGTTTTCAGTGCCTCTACCTGTTTGTCATATATGCGATTCCCCGGCTTCACAATGCGGTTATGTTGGAAGACATTCCTGCATCTTTCTTCCGAATGCTGGCAGATTCAGTTCCGCAACCGGGAACGCGTTCGTGTGCGAGAAAATCCAACACACACACATTTGCTCGGACAGACATCTTATTCGGATGGGACCAAGTGCAACTTTTCTTGATTGGATTTTTTCCAGGTGCTCGGTGTTGCAGTGAAGTATCTGAACTTTTCTTTTCTTCTTATCGCTTGAAGATGACACGCGGAAGCTGTACAGGTTCGCCATTAGCGTGCTTACGGTCCACCGGACAGATTTGTAAAATGTGGTCGGTTATGATGATGCAGCTAGTGCGACTTTCACTCTCGGAACCAGGGGCTAGCAAAAAAAAAAACTATTACGGTCAACACTAGAGGCGAAACCTGTAGACTTCCAATCACTCACCTGCACCGAGAAGGAGCCGCCAAGCTTGGTGGCATGACGACAAACCGGCTTGGTGAGCGTAAACAAGCTGGACGCCGCTGGGGTACAACTCCTGGTGTTCGAGGCTTGATTTTAATGAGCCTTGTCGTTATAAGCAGCGATTAGTTTATTAACATGTTAATATGCACTCTATCTGGGCGGCATCCTATGGGGCAGTACTTCTTTGGAACTGGTTTATGGCACAGTGACTTGCTTGGCTGGTTGACAAGTTGCATCATCGGTGGTGCGAAGTTTGCTTAGTGTTCTGAGTTGGAATTCGATAGCTTACATTTGAATATATCGGGAAACATTTCAAAACCAAGAAACAGTAGCATTGAAAACATATTTTGCATAAGACCCAAACAATAAAAATCATTCCAAAAAAAAAAAAAACAAAGGCACTTGGCAAATTATTGCCTTGAAAGTATAATTAAGTGGGCTTCAAAATTTAACATTTGGAAGAAATCAATACCCAATGAAATAATATTTCATTTCTCATGACCTTCAAAGTGTGCGATGCTTCATCCAACTTCTCGCTATCTAGGCAACCTGCGATGAAGCTACAACCCACTCAGTACCATAAAGCCGATTTCAATAGAGCCAACAAATGTTCGCATTCAAATTACTAACCTCACTATAACTGTGTATGTTATTTTCGATGACCGACACATAAGTAGTAGAAAAGAAAAACGCGTCGCAACTGACCACCAAAGTAGTTGTTGCTCAGGTTACCCCACCTCCCCCTCCTCCCGTGAGCCGTGTATGTGGGTGCTTCACTACCGACCGCTTCCCACGGTGCGCCGCCGCGGTGCATATCTTGTTATTGTTTATCCGTTGGCTAATACTTGACCCACAGCAGCTTGCCGTTTGATTGCCGAAGAAAAATTACCTCACAGCGCATTCCACCGCTCCCTCCGCACAAGCCTTCCGAGTGGCAATTTGCATCGAGATGCTGTTCGATTGAATTGAATTGCTTGTATTAAGCGTCGTTTTCAAGGTCTCAACCGTGATTTGGACCGCCCCAGCCGAGCCTAGCTCGGCTGCAATTTGTGAGCAAATTCCGAACGGATTTCAATGTCATCAGCTGACCCGCCCGAAGCCTATAACGATGCTGGGATCCATGCTTGGGCGGTCGAACGGCACAAAAATGATAACTAGCTACTAAACCCACGCGAAAGTTGTTGTGTTTCTCCGTCTTAGGTTCATGAGTTTGATACCTCGTCTTCAGCCTGCTTTTGTGCTTTTTGAAGAACGCACCATTTAAAGAATCCCAAGTCGCTGGGGGATCTCGGTCGAAATTGTGCGGATTGTGGCGCCGTGCGTGTTAGACCACATCGCCGACGGCAATCAATCACGTTCGGACCGGCTGGGACTAAGCTGAGAAGTTTATCGTTTCCATCGCGCGCCGGGTGTCTAGTTTATGTGTTCTTTATATACACATGAAAATCGCAGAAACAGAGACTGTCTTCGGCGAAAAGTTCTTCTTTTATTTGCTAACGTAATGAAATTACACCGCGCTGATGACGTCACAAAGCGGTATAGATTTGAAGCTTTTGTTATTATGTTGTCAGGCTCAAACAATTTTGTAGACTTTAATTTAATCTAAATTTCATTATGTGTTTAAGAACATACAAAGTAAGTGGGTGGATAGACAAACAGAATCTGCGACTGGTTGCTTGCTATTCCCAAGAAGCGGAACTATAGCGGACAAAGTTTCATTCACACCATTCAACGGCGAAGGTTATCAGTCATTCGCTAGATTGTGAGTTGAAATATGTTATGTAAATTTTTTGTTTTAGCATGTAATCTAGTTCTAACAAGTCTTGTTTGGTAATTACCGCCAGCTGACACGAAACCGCTAAGTTTTCTCATGCCACTGTGAAACCTAGTAATTTTTGGCTGTTAAACACCACTGATTTTAGTTAGATTTTCGGTTAGATATAAATAATTACCCACAGCGTAAAAGAAAGTGATAAATAACTCACTACACGTTAGAAATTATACTCCGAAACAGCTCAGAATTTGATAGAATCTCTTTGTTCGAAGAGATGGCTCATCTGATTGTTAGCGCGATTCACTGCAATCATCTTCGCGAACTGCGCACAAGCTATCCATTAGCTATGCAAAAGACGGAGCTACGTTGGCGTGATTAAAGCTAATAAAATGCACTCCAGAATGTGCTAATGGCTGTAGGTTTTATCTGCTGGACAATGAGAAACGTTTTTTTCTTCGTGGCAATTCATACTGTGGCTCCGAACAGCTTGCCGGTAGAATCATTGCCGTGCGCAGGATTTTCGTTTGGAGTTTGGTCTAATCAAATGAAATTTTAGATCGTCAGAAATAGATATCGGCTGCCGGACGAAAGCAATTTGTATAACGGGTAAAAAACTAATTTTTTAAACAATCTCCTCAAATCGGAATGTTTCTGGTTCTTTGATAGACTTCCTTCATAGACTTACTAAAGGTTTAATAATTTTTAGCTGTTAAAGCTCTCTACTATGTTCACCATTTCGACGTAGGACTACGACTAACCGTGAAGGTACAAATTATAACTTCTCTTGCATTTCATGGAACGTTTCCTTCTGTAAGGTTTTAATAATCTATTTTTAAACTAAAATCGCTTGCATTTTTATGGTTTATGCACCAATTAAAGCGTAGTTTTAGTAAAATTTGTTATTAGCATTAATAGCACGACATGATTCACGTGTACGCTCATCCCCTGCACAGATAGGTGTAGCAAAGTTAAACGTGTTCCGAACCTGTTCTATTCTTCTTTCCTCCATTGCAATAATGATGGAAAGAAAAAATCTCAGCATTTTTTGATTATATATTAGAGCAGTACACGGCCGCCGCCTGCGTTCATGTTCCATTTGGCTCTCGCAGTAGCTAACGTTGATGCTGCTGAAGACAAAACAATCCTAAGAAGCTAGCAGTAAAAACCTTAACCTTCTCCCCTCGAAGAGTAATCAGTTCTTACCTCGAAAAATCACCTTCAAACTCTTATTACGCATCAACTGCTAGCAGTAGCATCCTATTGAAACTGAATTTGTATTTTGTTCCTAATGTATGGCGCTCGCCAGAGTTGAAAAAAAATAAATTAAATAAAAATAAGTTGGAGTCCGGAAATCACGATTTAACTAAAGACCGAGGCAGCGGATCGGTATGAAAATTTGTACGTGAAGGTTTTTGAGGCTGAGGAAGGTTATTATGATGGTTTGAGACCCCTCCCTTCTCTGTATCCCTATCCAAATGAAACACGAATTTCTGAATATCTCGAAAACTAATCAAGCCATGTACCAAATGAAACCAAATTTGGCACGTAAAAGTTTTTAAGAGCAGAAAATATCGTATGGTGGTAATACAAATAAAACACAAACCAGCCATCCAACAGATGATGCTTCGGTACCTGAACCAAACAAAATTATGGAATGGGACAAGATTGGACGTAAAGCATGCAAAAACCAATGTATTACAAGCAGTGCTGAGAATATTCACTGTCATGATATTCAAAAGCAGCGATTTTCAGCCGTTCTTTATATTGATAATCAAACTACCCATGCGAACGTTGATATTCATGATACCAAACAACCGATGAACACCGACCGGAAAAAACCTTAACTGTCGTGTTGATATTTTGATCGTCAAAAATGAAAATCATTTCAAAATTGTGACAATCAAAATTATCTCATTTGACAATTTATACTATACACTGGGGTCGCTTTTTACGCGGGTTGTTTTAATGCGTTATTTTAAACGGGATATTTTTACAATAACGCAGATTATTGTTACTCGATTCGGAACATTGTTTGTACGCGGTATGAAATAAGTTTAGTATAAATATATCTATTTTAATCTTTTAAATGCGGTACAACCAACCGCGTAAAAAGCGACCCCAGTGTACTGTGCGGCGTACAGCTTCTGAAGAGGCTTTCACTACTTGGATTGATAATCACCGAAGCTTCTCTGAATATCATTACGAGGCCTTTGATATTCATTCTACTGTTATGTCATAGAATATGATAAACGATATTCATGCATCGTCGCAAGGAGCATAGGTAACTGAGTTGCATCAGAAAATAAATGTGCTGATACTGGGTAAAATTCAACTCATGTACTCGTGAATAAACATCGATATTCTCACGCACTGATTACAAGTAACGATACTTTAAGTACAATCCAAGGCATGGATAGCGCGGGGCGTAGTTTGCCGTTTGAACTAGTTTAAAATATTTGATTCTGAATAATTACGACGATCGATATGGTTATCCCTTTGAAAATGTATCCTATTATTTATGATGCTTTCTCCAAAAGCCGATTTGTAGGTATTGTACCATTTTTTAGTGCCGTTGAACTTACTAATACTAAAATTTTTGACGTAGCACTGCGTCTGCCAGGTAGACTTGTGCGCCGATCACATCATCGGCGGCGGCGGTGTAGAAAACATTTTGCCTACCTCTAATTACCACTTTTAAGATGTTGCAATAAAAAAAGTCTGCAATCAGTCTTTCGACGTCAAAACACGAACAAGTGTTTTCAATTATTTCTATTTAATAGTCGTATAACACGATAATATATAATTGGAACAGAGAAAATGTTGATCAAGTATTTTATAATACAAAAAAATGTTTATGTAGGAGGAGCAGCTTTTTCCAGATTTCGATTTTTTCCGATAAGTACACGAGCTGAAAAGTCTTTGGCCTACTAATAAAGAAACGATAAATCTAATTGAAAAATATTTTTTTAATAGTGTCCATCTAGAGTTTTTTTTATGCCAGTTTTGTAGTGTCGCGCCAAGTCCTTCAAAATAATTTTTGGTTTCCATTTCTACCTCTTCATTCAATTAAAATCGCTTGCCTGAGAGCCACAGTTTTGAACCTAGACACAGGAAATAATTGCCCGGGGCTCGTAGACCAATTCCTTCAAATTATCGATCGTATCGGGAGCAAAATGAGTGGGAGTGTTGTCTTCGTGAAAGAGCATTATTTTCTCATAAGCGTTCGTTTCACGTTAATTTGAAAGTCCAATCGATCCAATATTTTGCAAAAATATTGTTTTTTATTGCATCAAAAAAAAAAAAAAACAAAACCCCGGCTTATTGTTGTTTTTCTGGGCGCTTGGGACGACTCCCACCGGGCACTCTTCTGACTGTTAATTGGACTCAAGAGTGTAGTAGTTGACCCATATTTCATCCATTATTACGAACACCAGATTTACGATTAACGTTTGATGCGTTGGTCTTTTTTATGAATTGTCAAGAAACGCGACATCCCATGCGCCCCAGTTTTTTCATGTGTAAATATCATGAATGTGCTTCGTGTTTCTCCAAAATGCCTGTGGTCTTAACTAGCTTGCTCAATTAGACTTTGCTATCATTTAGCTTGATTTTTCGAATAATTCTGGATGTTTCCTGGCCTCCCCGATCAGAAGAGCATAACTAAAAAATTGCAAAATTCTATCAACGGAAGATACAAATAGCATATTTTGATACGGTTTTGTTTTTTCCCATTAGCTTTTGATAACAAAATTGAATCTGAATGAGTTATAATAACAAATCATGAAATGGAGTTGTTCTGAAACAAATATAAAATTTTTTTTCTCTCTATCAAAACCTGTTGTTTATAACAATTGTTGTTATTATACACTGGGGTCTTTTTTTACGCGGTTGGTTGTACCGCGTTGAAAAAATTCGCGTATAAAAAAACCGTGTAATTTGAAAAAATCGCGTAGAAAAAAACTCCATTCAATAAAAAGATTCGATTAAAAATAGTAGCACGTGAGTAAATATAAACTTGAAAAATGATATAAGAATGGTAACAACATACAAAAAATGAGTTTATAGTGCCTTTAAAATGAAAATTTATTGAAGAACAAGACAATAACTTTTTTTTAATAATTTCGCCATATTTTTAAGCTTTCGTTCTTTAATCGGAAGTTAATCGCAACGATCCTGACCTGAATCGTTATACAATTTTGAATGTATTTTTGTTGCTTTTACCCGAATCAACTGAAATTGTCTATTATTTGATAAGAACAGCATTCAATCATTCAAAAATATGCATCATTTAGGTTGATAAAATTGATTTTCTACTTTATTAGATTTACTTTTACTAAACTTATTTGCAACCGCGTAAAAATAATCTTCCAAATCGCATAAAAATAATCCGCGTTATTTCAAAAAATCGCGTAAAAATAATCCGCGTAGTTGTAAAAAAATCGCGTAAAAAAGCCGCGTATAAACAAACCGCATAAAAATAACCCGCGTAAAAAAAGACCGCAGTGTACTGTTCTATGTGCTATCTAATTTTGATAGGAAGCTGATACGTTAGTAACAAAGTTGAATATGGGTTTGATATTAGTAGAATATTTTTTGTTACGGTTTCTGTTATTTTAACACCTAACGGGATCAACATTAAAACACAACCAAGGTTTTTCATATAACAAACTAACAGCCTCTGTTACATTTTTGTTTTTTCTTTCTGATCGGGTCACTGTGAAAATATTTTTATTTAACCATAAGGTGCTGTACTGGAGATTACAAATATTTTAACATCCAAAACGTTTTGTTTGACTGGCGTAGTGTCTTTGGCAAAATTGTAGATGATAATTGAGGCGTTGAGAGCAAAAGTGGTACATTTGCTATTAAGTAAATTTTTCAGGAGACGCGATAAACGAGAACACTCAAATAGTAAACAATTTTCAACAATTTTTTCCAACATAACTGCACTAAATTATTGCTGGAAAGGTTTCAAAAGACGGTGCATGAAAGCATAACGAATTCTGCTTGAGAACCTTACACAAACTTCAATGGAAAAACATGTACCACTTTTGTTCTATGAGAAAAATAATAACAACCAGAAAACGTTGAGAGCAAAGGTGGTATATGTCCAGTGTGAGCATCTAGGATGCATTATAGCTCTATAATTTTAGGACATAGAACATTCATATCTTCAGCAGAGTTGTCCAAGTGATTGAGTACTATAGAATGATGACCTGTTTGTTGAGAAATTCTATCTCTGTGTATAAGTATTTGGTAACAGCATACGAGTTGATACTGAAATAGGTAAAATGCTTTCTGTTACAAAATAGTCACGTATACACTAGCGCCACGTAAAGAGAAAATTCCAGAGCAGACAGATCTTCATCTGAAAGTACTCAATACTTGACCAACTTTGCTGAAGACATGATTGTTTTATATTCTAAGATCCTCGATTTACAATTCATCTAACATGCAAAGACTGGACATGTACCACTTTTGCTTTTAACGAAATGGTTATTATGTTAATTACCATACAGTTAATTGTGTTAGCTATAACTTTGGTTCAGGATATCAGATCAGATCTCGGGTTTTCTTGGATATTCTAGTACATTATTGCGTTCTGAATCAATTTATGCAAAAAAACCCAAAAAGTGTAAAAATGGCACATGTACCACTTTTGCTCTCAACGGCTTAATTTTGTCCTTCTGAAAACAATTATATGCTCTTTTAAAAACATTTTTTTTTTCAAAATATATAACTTTTTTTCTTGACTGTTCTTGGACAGTTACAGTCAGTCTTCATTGTTTAGGTAATCTTTTGTAGTTTTTTATAGTGTATATTTTTTTCGGATAGACAAAGTCACTATCTACAAATTTGCCGAGACGTCACTCCGGTCAAACAAACCGTTTTGGCCTTTGAAAATACTTGTTATCATCAATACCTTCCCAAAAGAGTATTTTTAAGTAGCTTTAAAAAAATCGTGTTCCAAAAAACTAAACCAGCACAAAATGGCATCTTTTACCCATAGAAACATCTATGCAATGTGTCAGCAAATCCTAAATTCTCGACTAAATAGTTGCCCGTTTTTTCGTGGAGTAGCACTATTTCCAGTTTATTCTGTGTTCAATCGAGATAAGAGAAGCACAATTAGCTTATTCAGATTTGGTACCGGTTGAGACCAAGAGACAGTAAGAATGCTGTTGGGGCCACGCACAGGTGTAAGTGGTATATCTGAATGAAAGGCAATCAATCATACCATGTGGATCCGATTCAAACCAATAAACCAAAAAAAGGCTGTTGGGGTCACGCACAAATGTGTGTGGTTTGCATGAAGTAAACACAAAAGTTATCATTCTCATTTTATGCAACCGAGTTAAACCATCACATAATAAGTATGTTGTTAAAGCCACGTGTGTGTGGTTTGTCTTGCGAATATCAAAACGTATTGAATTTTTTTTTCAAACCAACAGTAGAGCTGCTGTAGCAGCCACACACACATGTGCCTAGTTTGAATCATAAAATAGGTTAATTTCCATACATATTTGCATGGGTGGTTTAAGTGAAACGAGCAAAAATACTATTTGACTCGCTTGAAAAGCCATACGGAGCGGTATAATGTAAAAGTGATACTCTAATTCCGCGCGCAGTTATACCTAAATATATGACCTAAAAAAATAAAATTACAAGGGTTGTGTGCAAAGCCACGACTGCAAGGTTGATGTAGAACTAAATAAGGTTGTATGTTGCATTATTTGCAAAAAAAGAAGTTGACGTGCTACCGAATTACAATTTGCACATATAAATGCGACATCACTGAACAGAAATGGAAAAAAAACCTGTGCAGCGCAAACAAATTTTAATATTCAGAGTGCATGCAGATTGAAATTCTGGGCGGATGCATAGAAGATTTAACAATCGATTGCTGCAAAACGAAAGAAATACATTGAAAAATAACCTACTTATTAGCATTCGAAATTGGACCTAAATCTTTTTTTTTCAGTGTCCTTTCATTTTTTCTAGACTTTGAACATTAACGCCTATATTCAATTATTTTTAATGTGCTAATATCGTTTTTATTTTTTACTGTTCGTGCTCTTTGTTATTTTTTTTTCTGCGATCTTATTTATTTTTTTAACTTCAATAAATTTTTGTAGATCCGCTCATTTTTGTTTTCAGTTTTCTATTCTCCTGGCTCTGATATTTGTTTTCATTTTTTAACTCAAGATCCGTAAACAATAATCACTGTTAATTTGAATATGTTGTGTAGAACAGCAAGCTGTACAATTTTAGATAAAATACGGTAATTACAATATTTTTGACGTAGAGCTATGCCTCATTTTAGTAGGGTGACATGCTGTGAAAAGTGTAACGAAAATGTGCCATCCTTAAAGGTTAAGATTGCCCTTAAATCCTTTTATATCAAAAGCAAAGCCTTGGTGCTACATTCCGATTCGGAACTTGACCTTCTGTTTGCTATACACAGACTTCGCAGCCAACCGTTGAATGTACAGGACAATTGCGGGGCTAGCGCTACGATCCTACTACTGACACTAACAGTCTCTCCCGAGTCAGGACTCGAACCTACGACGACTGGCTTGTTAGGCCAGCACCGTACCTCGAGACCAGCTGGGGAGGCAATCTTGTTATATCAATTAGCATATTTTTACTTCGCAAATTGGGTCGTGAACGGTGCTTTATTTTTCTCGAATTCGTGCTTAAATTAATAGCTCCCTAGATTTTATTTCGCTTCTTTTAAAATGAACGATTCAGTGAGTAATTTATCTAGAAGTGAAATGAGGACTTTATTCCTCATGAAAGTCAGATAGACAGCCAGTATCTTCGAAAAAATTGTAGCAGATGCTTTTGCTAGCAACCTTGTCGAAGATGTGAAATTTTTATTTCTTCAACTTAAAAAGATAAAATCAAATGCGAGGGCGCTTTTAATTTAGAGCACGGAATCAGTTAACTAAAACACTGTGATGTGGAGCTATTTGTGCTTTTTTATTATGGGATTAAAAAGTTGGGAACCACTATTTTATATTCATGTTGTAAGTGGCCCCACCTTTTTCAATGTTATGTCATAATCCCATTTAATTCCGAGAGAGATTTTTTGCCCTTTTTAATACTAATGTGTGAAAAAATCATCTCATTTCGCGATAGCAAACAGCGAATCTGAACTGATTAACCCTCTAGTACCCAAATTACCTCTTAGACGGACTTCGAAAAAATCACTATGATGCTTCATAAACATTTTTCAAGTTCTTATTGAAGCTTTTTGGAAGTTCAACTGAAGACCATCTAAAGGCGGCACTGGGCACTAGAGGATTAAACTATCAGCCACGCAACAATATAACACGTTGTATCCTGTTGCGGCTTAGGAAAAGGATAAGCGAATCGAAAACTTTTCGTTTCTAATAAAAGTAGATAGCAGCGCTGTCAACCACGCAACAGTATATCACGCTATTGCGTGTTGCATCCTGTGGCTGCGGCTAGAGGGATAGCAATTTTTCTTCTGAGTTCAAAATGCTGCTGTGAAGTCGAACTATTACCGTCTTTCTCAAGACGTTTCAATATTTTGTGTGAAGTATGATGATTTTCTCCAAAACAAAGCCAGCATTTTTTTACAGTGAGGGACCATCGCTTTTGGAAACAGCCATTACCATTTTCGTCCACAAGAATAATAGAAACGGTCGTTATCAGTACTACCTCATATGTAAATAAAGAGTTTGATAAATAATGTTTTACGTAGCCCTACGTCAACCATATGGTCGTTTCTTGGATACCATCATCAACATTTTTTTAATTGTCATTTTTTTTGACTAAATCTTTGCACAGATGTTCCTAAGGAATTTTTTTACTGGGTTTTCTTGAAATTGGCATTGATGATTAAACATATTTTTGGAGCCTGAAAGGTTCATTGAATTAATGTAATGTCTTCGGCAAAGTTATAGATAGTAGTTTTGTCCTTCGAAAAAAAGTAAAACCTGATAAAACCTTGGTTTTACCTACATGTTCCTTCTATATTAGGCTGTCCCAAAAAAAAATCGATGTTGAAAAAGTCAAGGTGCTCAGTCCTAAATTGAAAGATTATGTTATTTATAGCATTTTTGTAGAACATTTCGACTTTCTAAAAGGTCGTTTTCAGGTTGCCCAAACGTGATTTATGAAAATATGACTTTTCAAGCTACAAAACCATTCTTTTGCATTTTTTTAAAATCTGTTCGATTCCTATATTTTTCCAAATATTTTTCCATATATTTTTTTATTTTTGTGGGGTTGTTTTTGAATGTTTTGCATGGTTTGGTTCAGCATCGCATTCAATTATTTGACTCACAGAGCCCACTGAACATCACAAAAAAGTGAATTTCTATATAATTTTCAGATAAAACCCTTCAAAACACATATAAAAAAAATTTTTGATCAAGAACTGAAATTTTTACTGCAAAGCGTAATTCAAGACGAAAATTTACATGAAAAAAGATCCTTGATATCTTATCGGGGGGCTGAGATATTGGCTTTTTACATGTGATGGAAAACTATGCATTTTGTCAAAAATGCCCCCAAAGCTTAATACCTATCTCCATTGCACTGTGTTTTATTTTGCCGTTTGTGCGTATAATTTCCTAAATAGTGATTCAAATGTTGATTATAGCCATGAGGTATGTTCGGAGAAGTTTCAGGATATTCAAAAATGCATCTTTTAATGTAGAAAGATCAATCAATCCACCAAGAAGTGAGATGAAAAATTTAATTTTTAAACAGAATAAGATAGACGCAAGGTGTCTTCGACAAAGTTGCAGGTTATCTTAAAACAAGAAACTTTACCGAAGACATCATGTTTCTATCTCTAACATATTACGAGCAACATTGAGTTTTCTATTAGAAGGCACGAAAAATCTTAATTTTCGTTCTAACTTTTTTCGCAGATTTTTCCGAATTTTTAAACCTTCTACTTAGTTATCAGCCATCCAAAAATGCATTTGTTTTCTGAACATTGTTATTTTTTATCTCCCAAAATTAAACAGTTATTTAAAATATTTGTTAAAATGCATAGTTTTCCATCACATAGAAAATTGCTAATATCTCAGCTTCCCGATAAGATATCCAAGATCTTTTTTCATGTGAATTTTCGTGGTAAATCCCTCTTTGCAATGAAAATTTTAGTTTTTGCTCACAAATTTTTTTTTATTTGTGTTTGGAAGGGTTTTATCTGAAAATTATTAGAAAAAATAATTTTTTTGTGATGTTTAATGAGCTCTAGGAGTCAAAAAATAGAATACAATGCTGAACCAAACCATGAAAAAATTTCAAAAACAACCCCACAAAAATAAAAAAATGTACGAAAAAATGTAGGAATCGAACAGATTTGAAAAAAGTTCAAAAAAGTGGGTTAAAGAAGTCATTTTTTTTCATAAATCACGTTTGGGCAACCTGAAAACAATTTTTTAGAAAGTCTAAATGTTCTACAAAAATGCTATAAATAACATTATCTTTCAATTTAGGGCTGAGCACCTTGACTTTTTCAACATCGAATTTTTTTTTGGGACACCCTATTCTATATGCATTTCTTTGTATTTCTATGTATTTAGCCCACTTTATATCTTTTTCAGATTGCATATTTGTGCCCAAAAACAACATTTAAAGCGTTCCAGAATTTATTCTTTGGGTTTCGAAGTTGCTCAAAAAAATTTCAATTTGGTGTTCAAGATAACCTATTATAATTTCTACTTTTTTGTTGTGTCGATTTGAAATTTGTTCATGATATTATATGTCAGAAAATATAAGGTTTTCATGGTAGTTTGTAGAGCAGTAATTATAGGTGCGCCTCCGGTGTTTGATGTTTGAAAGTGGGAGAAATGTTTGAACCACCAGATAGAATATATAATCATTTTATCCCTCTTTTGGATAGCTTTCATACCACATTGTAAAATGCTATAGACTTCACTGATGTTATAATTTCAATTTTAACAACGTCGCTTGTAATAATAATTACACCACTAAGCGTTTAAATTTTTCATTCCAAGTTAAAATGAGTTGATAGAAAAAAATCGTTCTCATTGTTAGTCTTCGCTGATGTGCAATTATTTACCGCCTTTTTTACCTGCCCCGCAACCAGCCATGAAAAGAATATTAACAGAAGCCCCTGTTTTCCTTACCCAGAAGACCACTTTAGTGAGGTGCACTTTTCTATGGTGCCTCCTCTGACGTCCGTCACCCGAGGGACGCCATACGAAACGAGCGATGATTGAGCAGCTCATTGACGATTCCACTCGGTTGCTCGATTGTATGACCGTACAACTTTATGGTTCCCTGATACTGTCAGAAGCAACGCTAGTGCAGATGATAATGAATGCAAATTTACACCGCCACTGACTGAGCTGTCTGTGTCCGGCGACATCCGGAATAACACCAACCATGCTGTCCGCTTCTGACAGTGTAATCCTTCGTATGCAGGCTTACGTCTACGAGGAGGTGATATCGTCGAAAACCTCGAAGCGAACGGTATTCCCTAGGATGTCGATTAGGTCAGCGCTATATCATCACCCGCGAGAACCTTTCTACTACTGCACAGCAAACGACACGATTTGTACTCCAACGCGCGCGGGTGCCAAACCTAACTCAGCCAGCATTGCCAAGGGGCCACCAACTTACAAGTCGAACAATTTCCATAATTTAGACGGTTGACACTCTTGACAGTATTTTAATTGAATTACTAACGCATCATCAGCGTTTCGCTCGGCGCTGCTGAACTCGTACAGTTAGTATTTAGTCATACGTATTAAAGTAACGCTATCAACCCCTGGAAGCAAACGCCGAGCTTAGATGACTAATAACCAACATAAACTGCTTGCTTACTCACTACGGCTGAGGCTGATGGATGATAGGACGGCACAGAAGCTGAGGCAGGTTTGTACTCACGTCTTTGTATCTCTCGGGAGCTCACAACTCGATGACGCTCGCCTCCTCCTCCTCCTCAGCCCATCGTCGTGACATGACATGCACGGTGTGCTCCATTCGAGTACTTATACTGCTGTCACCCCTTTTTGTGTGGGTTCCACTTAACCTGGCGGATGAGCAAGTAATGAATTGATCGAAGTGCGGCGGTCGGAGTTTAATAGGTATTTGCAAGTAAAATTGGCATTTGCGCTAGAAAAGAGAAAATAGTCCAAGGGGGTGCTACCGGTAACGCTGTATGATGATGGCTAATGAATAAAGTCTGAAAACCTTAGTGAATGGTTAGGTAAAATTGTAATTCAATTTTATATTAATTACGATACTAAGTAGAATGTTGCCGAATAAATTAAAACTAAGACTGGTTTTCGTTTAATCACTAAACATATTTTGATTGTTGAAAAATTTATTCTGATATTTTGACATCTCACATTCCAAATATTGTTGAGAAGAAACTTCAGTTTCAAACCAAATTCGAATCTATGCAAAATACCTCTTGAAATTGGTTTCAGTTTTCATCATCCTTTAAATAGAATATCAACACCTTGAGAACGCATCCAAAAGCAATGCTTAAAAAACCCACTTAATCAACAGAATGAGCGCTTCCAATGTACAGATGGAAAAACTTTTGCGCTTAACGGAAACCAATTTGAAATCAGTCACCGCGGGCATGCTCTCTGTACCAATTCCATCCAGACGTGCGATAATATCATATTTTCCACCGGAATGAATTTCGTTCGTCTCCTTTCCGACCAATTTGCGTAACTTTCATACCAGCTGATATAATATGACAAACAACGAGCAAAGTTTAATTAAAAACATGTCTCACTGCTGATGCCATTTTGGCTTGCGGGAAAGTTATTTACCTTTCCCCGAGACGGCGTAAAGTGGGCACGGCTCACGTCCGATTTTTCCCTTGCACCTAGGAGAGACGAAACGTTGGTTGAAATGTTTCAGAGTTAATGCCCTAGCAAAAAAACCTTCAAGTTCATGTCCAGCAATGCGACACTGAAAATGTACAGGAAGTGCGATAATTTTATTCGTATTTATTTTAAATCCATCACTGTCTAATTGCTTTTATCACCAGCGTCTAGGTAGTACCTTTTTACGGTCAGACTGCAGATCCGGAGAACGTAAATAACTTCTTAACTACTGGCGGCGAAAAACTCAATGTGACAATTCCCATTCAAAAAGTGATTATAACTGTGAAGTTCGTTTTTTTTGCTGTTGTTTTCCTTCACTTCCAGTCTCGCAGTCATCTCCCAGGCTTTCATGCGAAGGTCAATGTTATTTATTTGCGGTAACGAACTTCCCGCAGATGATTAACAGACACGAAACCGACGACGACGGAGACGGTGGCGACAATTGTTTTAACCACTCACTGGAGTGTGAAAAATCCGCTAGGCGTAAAAGTTTTTCCATGTTCTCCGTGCCGAATGATCGTGGAGCGCGAATTAGGTGTGCACAGAAGATGCAACGAACAACATTTACCGTACCTCAGTTGTACTTCCGCTTCGCTCGAATGAAACCCATCGCATCAAACAAACTTGCAAAATAAAATGAGCTCCGTCCGTGGGTAGGCAGGCAATCAGTCTGTGCCACCGATTTCCCAGCGAAAGGCCTTTACGCACTTTGTCTGTGATGTCAACACACAGCTTACGAAACGAGTTTCAGCTTGTAGACTCCGGGTCGTTTATTACTCTCTATTTATTTTGCCGAGCGACACAGTCCGCAGACATAGACCAGGGCGGAAGAGGCGAGACACCTCGAAAGGGCCAAGACATTTGCATAAAAAAGGTCTCTGCGTATCGCGTATCCTCCTCCTTCAAGACTACAACCGGGCGCATGTAAGTGCAACCGACTGGTTGCAACAGTCGTTCTGATGAATTGCAATGCGTTTCTTTTATTACTCTTTATAGAATGACAAACAGATGTAGACGGAGGAAGATGTGCTGGATGAGAGTTCAACGATCTGATAAAGAGGGGAAAGCATTGGAATACTGTCAGAAAACTCTGCCGCAATTTTTTGACCGATTGACCGAACAGTAGTTTAGCGAAAATTGGTTACAAATAAAAATCAATATAAAAAACCCTCTGAATATTTAAAAGTTTTTATGAAAATGAAATGGCATAAAACTCGCCTAAAGTTACACAGAGTGTTACAGTGACAGAAACAGAATGCTTCAAAAACAACACCACGTATATTAAGAGGAAATGAATAACAAATTTGAAGATTCAAAGCAAAAAGCAGGATGCAAAATGGAAGAATGTAGGGCAAATAGGAAAATAAAAAACAAAATAGTCACAGCGAATAACACATTAGAGACAGAGATAAACAAATCAAATTGACTTAGCATATACACAAAAAATAATATAACAAATAACAAAGGCTTGACAATCCTTTATTTTCTATTTTTTATTTTTTTCATTTTCTTATAACTTTCTTTAAACTACATTCGCCAAACAAAAATAGTTTGAATGGAGGCAAAATAACAAGAGAACACAAACGCAATCTGTTAGAAGAGTATAAAGTTAGCTGATTGATCTAGAAAAGAAATTAAATTGAAAATCAGGTCGATGAAAACTACTCAAAAAAGCAACTAAGAGATCTAAAGAAGGAAACAGAAACTAAAACAAGGAAAATCATAGCGAAAAGCAGTAAGAAGCGATAACGAATAATCGAATGAAAATGTGAAAAGGGTATTGAGGAAACAAGCGGCGTTAATCGAAATTCAAGGAATGAAGAAAATATACAAATATGTAAAAGATGAGAACAAACAATGCATAGTTGAAGAAAAAACAGCCAGTGATCGAAATTATTTTGACCCAAAAAAAAATCACTTTAGAGCCACAGTGTTTCCAGTAGAGTTAAATATTCTCTATAAGCGGAGGCCTAGCGTGGTTGATAACATCTCCGCCAACCACGCTCGACGCCTGGGTTCGAATCCCACCGCGGACATAGGTGTCGATGGTTGTGGGGTGGCGTGATCCACTCACAACCAACCAAACTGGTCTAGATTCAATTCTAGCCGATACCGGGAGATTTTCTGAAGCGGAAAATCTCTAGGATCACGCCTTCCATCGCATGAGGAAGTTAAGCCGTTGGCGCCGGTCCGTTATTCAACGTGTCGTGAGTTAGGGTCCTGGGTAGAGTTGCTCCCGGGCGTCGGTGATTGGCACAACAACAGTGGCGGAACTAGACCGACGAAAAATAAGCGAGAATAACAAAAAAAAATATTCTCTATTTCAAAGAAGTTGCAATTTTGTAACGAATTCACCTTACAGTGAGAAATTATTTTATTTTTTAAACCTGGAATTTAAAAATCCACTTTGTTAGGTAAAGTTGTTGTACTTTTGAAAAGAAACAACTTTGACATTATACCCATTTCAATAAACTCGAAGTCGAAGACGAAACAAAAAAAATTCTTTGAAAAAAGTTTATTTTTATCTCTCATATTTCTTTGGTTAAGGAAGATTTATACTAAAATAATGCACTAATTACATTAATTACTTTTCACTAAAAAAGTGATTTTGGAACCGCAGTTTCTTCAGCAAAGTTGTTCAATTATTCAATCTCCATTTTATAATAGATGGATGTTAATGATTAATCTATCTACAAGTGAGAAACAAATTATATTATTTTACTTTGCTGAGTATAGTTGTGAATTATCATATTCTATAAGAAACAACCTTGTCGAAGACACTATATTTCTATCAATCAATAGCTCATTAACTATTGAGAAGTTTTCTTCATATTATTCATAAAATATCTATTTTTCGTTACAACTTTCTATGGTATTTTTCTCAAAACCTTCAATGTTTCTACAATGTTGTTTACTATAATAAAACACACAAGTTAACCGAAAAAAGTTTATTTTTATCGCTTGTTTTTATTTAGTTGTTGAAGATTTTTATTGAGATAATGTACTAATTTACATTCAGACATCTACACAGAGAGACAACAAGAGACAAATGCCTATATCCGGATTGAAAGATGGTTTCCTTATACTTATTATAAAAATGGTTTTGTCTGCGAATATTTACAGATTTCGTGGATATCTTTTAGTAAGTTAGTGCATTGTTTTAATAAAAATCGCCAAAAACCAAAAAAATAGAGGAGATAAAATTAAACTTTCTTTGTTGAAATTAACGAAATTATAGCACTTTACGAACTAATTTCATTTTTTGTCATATTGACTTACATTTTAAGTTTAGTAAAGCGGGCAATGTACGTAGTTTCGTGGGAATGCGAAGATGAACGGGAATAGAAGGTGTGAAAAAAGAAGGTGAAAAAAATTTCTGGACGAGGGAAAATTTTTCTAAGTCTAGTCACACCTTCTATTCCCGTTCATCTTCGCATTCCCGCGAAACTACATACATTGCCCGCTTTACTAAACTTAAAATTATAGTAAACAACATTGTAGAACATTGAAAAATTGTAGAAAATAACTATTCGATATAATATTGAAAAAATTGATTTTTAGTTTCAATCTATAGAAATCTCCACACAAGTAAGTTTAAATAGGTAAATAGATGTATGGTGCCTTTGTCAAAGTTGTTTCTTATAGAATGGTCTACAATAATGCAGAACAAAGTGAATTTTTCTATGCAAAAATGAAAAAATGAGAATTGGTTTCTCAATTCTGATGGATTAATCACAAAATTGCAACTTCTATAACATGGAAAATATTTAATGGATCAACTTTGCCGAAGGCACTACGTCACAAAAATCAATGTTTTTGGGTCAAAATTATTTCGATCACGTTTTGGCAGCTTTGGAAGTAGTGTGCACCGGTTGGTCCGTCTACTGTGGAACAATGTGATCGAATTAGTCGCCTGTTCAACCCTTGCTCCGCTAAAATCAGCTACTGCTCCGTCGGTTGCGGATCGAACCAGTTTCCAGTAAGGTATTAGACGAAGCAAATATTTGCTATTTTTGGTACGATTTTTATTTGCACAAAATTAAATCTGTATTCAAAAATAGCAAATATTTGCTTTGTCTAATACCTGCTTTACGATTATATTAAAGTAACGATATAACCTCCTACAAAATGTCTACAGATATTTTGCCTAATTTAACTCACAAACACTATAGCTAGTCATTTAGAGCAATTTCTATACTCAAACCTAGCCAATGAAAGCAGATAAAGTAATCAAAGCTTACATCTTTATTGGAGTGCTTATGAGTGTACGGGGAAAAAACCTTCATGTGTGTAATGCGGCATAATTTTATTCGGGCAACACTTGAACATTTTACCAACCCGTAAACTACAAAAACAGTAAGATTCAACTGTTCTACAGTGATTGGATAAACAATGAAGACTAATTTTCGGCATTAGCATGCTTTTATACATGACTACTGGGAGTTAAACTTCCCGTGGACGTGCGTTTGTGGACTAGAGCGAATGAAACAACAACAACATATCGATTATGAAGTCAAATCGTTTGTATACTAAACGTCGGTTGTGCTGTAGAAGAAGGTCCTGCTCCCTGTTTCAGCTTTGATTGGTCGAACCAGTCGTTCAAGAAGGCTCTCCTTCTTGCCTTTCTCCTAGAAAGGTATAGCAATCACTTGCAAAACCGAAAGTATAAAAGTGCTCCAAAGGGCCGAATGGCATATATCACTCGACTGTATGAGTGTAGTGAGCATTTTCTGTATGTGTGTGTGTGTGTGTGTGTGTATGTGCAGATTTTTATTAAATTTCATTGTAATCGGATTTTTAGTTAAGAGGTCATGTATCAAAATGTAAAAATCATGAAACATCATTATCTCGAAAACTACACAACCGATTTGAACAAATTGATTTCAAATGAACGGGCTACCTGAAATACCCTTAACTTTTGAATTTCATAAAGATTGAACTTATGGTTCAAAAGTTATGACAAGAAACGTGTTTTAAAGACTACTTAATCTCACTCATGTTTCTCAGAGATGGCTGAACCGATTTTCACAAAATCAGTGTCAAATGGCAGGTCTAGTTGCCCCATAAGACCCTATTGATTTGTTTCGCAATCAGATTATGTTTAAAAATGTGGAATCCATCTATGAAAAGGAACATATTCCGAAGACTACTTGAACTCACTCACTTTTCTCAGAGATGGCTGACCCGATTTCCACAAAATTAGTGTCAACTAATAAGTCTAGCTGCCTCATAACACCCTATTAAATTTTACTGTAATCGGACTGTAACTTCGTCTGTAAAGTACCAAAATATGAAAATCACGAAACTTCTTTATCTCAGAAACTACACAACCGATTTGATCAATATTATTATCAGATGAGCGGACTAGTTAAGGGTTTACTGATGAATTATGATTGAGCACGTGGTTTCAAAGTTTGGCTGCCCTATACGTTCCCATTCCATTTGATTATAATGGTTCTAGCCGGAACCACCAACGAGAGGTTCTCCTGAATCACTTTGACCGATATTTTTGGAGCTGTCTTCACTTCCCGGATGATTCGTTGATCCGTCCAGCTATCGGTCTTCCGACGACGGCCTCTTCGGAATCTGTCAGCAAGCGAACCGTAAGTATTATGCTTCTGCACAATTTTACAGACTGCTTTCCGTCTTATTCCAAACTTCTCTGCAATCTTCCGCTGCGAAATGATCGCGATCTACTAGATTTTGGACTTGCATGCTGATTTTTTCCCACCCATTTTCATTTTGATGAAAACTTTTTGTGCAAACAACAAAAATCGACTTTTATGTGCCAATGTGAACAACACTTTGTTTACATCGCGTCAACTGAACCACTGAGTGATTGTGAATAATATCGCACAGCCCTTGCTGTCATAACATGTGCAAACGACGAGTTACTCAAAGATTTCCAATGATTTCCATATAGTTTTTCGGGAGTGGGCTTTTATTTTTGTCAACGCATTTTTGCACACATTCAAGATGTCATGTAATGGAGTAAACAAAATCCAACAGAAATGACAAAACTCGTTAATTACATAAATAAATAACAAACAATCGTATGGAATGACGGCTGCAGATTTTTATATAAAAGTCCAGAAATCGAGAAATGTTACTAAATACTCAAGGTGGACTTTTATTAATGCCTATCACTGTATATGTTGCCATAAGGCGTAATTCAACGTCAAAAATATCAATTTCGAGCCGCAGTGTTGTTAAATATGTAATTTTTACATTTGAAAAATTAAGTTGCATTTTCGGCAAATGAGAATTGATTTTAAAATCAATAATTTCATTGTGTTGAAAAGTATTCTGAGTTAAACTCAAGTTAAAACATTTTTCAAGCTCTTTTATATTTCAGGAAATTTTATTCCAATAAACGTTCTACAGTTTGCATTCTAATGAAAATTAGTAAAGGAATCCAACAAAAATATTCATTCTGGGAGGCAGTGTTGTCATCTTTGTTATTTTTGCACGAAAAATACTTATTACCCTTAAATATTGTAAGCAGAACTCGAGTTGAAGCATTTCTGAAAAATAAGGGAGTAAGATAAAATTAAGAAGTTCGTAGAATTTATAAATTTTAACCGGAAGTATTGCCAGTTGTTTGGATATCCATAAATAGCTTATTTAATTTTTCGGAATTTTCAAGTTTTTACATAAATATCGCAAAGGAAGGATTTTAAGTTACCGTATCTCAAAGTTATCAGTTTTCCACTGCTAGCATGTATTTATTTCACATCAGTTACAGGATTGCCAGCAAACAACTTCAATTTTCATAGTTTCAACCAAATTCCCTAGTTTCTCAAAATTACCTAATAATTAAATGGATTGGAGTATGTTGTCTAAGATTACATTTCTGTGAATTTGAGTGCCCCTAGTGAATGCAAAAGTGCGTCAAAAGGCCGCAGAATAAATGCTTGTCGGGTTCGTCGCTTCAACATCTGTTCACGGGGAAATTCATTTAAGTCTCAGAAAAATTTATCTTTGCTATAGGCACCAAGAAGCTTTAATCTTTATTTTTTTTTTAGTTTGAGCAGCGCTAATATTTATCAAGCAGAAAAAGAAAATAGACAACACTGCCTCTCAAACAAAATATTTCCATTAAAATGGTACGAGAATCCATATCTAGAAAAAAATCATCATATGAAAAACCTCTTTTGCGTTCAAGTTAGAAATGAGAAATTCTGAATTAAAAAAAAAATTAAATGGATATTCTAATAACTGGCAACACTTTCGGTTAAAATTTATACATTTCCCGAATTTCAATTCAAATTTCTTCAAATTACATAATTGAGAATATCCATAATCCTAACAGTTCAGAGATATTAGCAAAACTAGTATTGAAATCATAAGCAAATCGGAGAAAATTTTACTTCATTTATAAAAAAATGCTGGAATTCGGGTTTTGTTCAAAATGCCACTGGATGCTGAGCATTTTTTGTGTCGAACACGAAATAAAAGAAACTTCGACATTATTTCTTAAAAATGCTTTAACCCCAGTTTTTCCCAGAATATCACTTTGCGGATAAATGTTTTTCATGTCAAATTTTCTTAGGATCAAGATGGAATTGTCAGTTTCGAGATTGAAATATACTCATTTGCCAAAGTATACAATTTAATTTTTCAAATGGTAAAATAATATTTTTGACAACACTGCCGTTTAAATTTGATATTGTTGTCAGATTACTTATTAGATTTTTCTATAAAATAATGTATTTGTTTGTTTCTAGACATAATGCTTAATTGAAGCATAACAAGGATTTTTTGGAAAAAAAAATGAACAAGTGTTATTTTACACAAATTATAACTTTTTTCCTGATTTCTCCATTTCTTCGCAATGTTTAGGTAATCTATTCTAGTTTTCAATAAAAAAATCAGATTTTTATAAAAATAATTTTTTTTTAATAAATAATTTTTCTTTGGATTTTTTTTCAAAAAAAAATTATTTTAGAGTGTAGGGTAAGGAACGGCTTAAGTAGTAGCGCCTATTTTAATCAGTCGCAGAAAACAGACCTCAAACTCCTGCTTTTTGATCAATATCGACAATTTCAATGATGGAAATGAAAACTTTCATTGTCTAGCTGTCTTACGAATATAAGAAATACCGTTAATCACAAAGAAATCTGTGAACAAACAGCATTTCAAACAAACTGACCTATATTGCAGCCATTCAGGAGCCACTTCTGGTGCTGCAAAAAAACAGCCTGCAAAACAGATGGAAAGTGCTTAAAATAGGTTCGGGGTGATTGGAATAGTGTCCCTCGATTGGTAACTTTAATATATATGTCCAGTATATGTCCAGCCGAAGCTAGGACTTGCTAACTTAGTTTCACAATCTGAAAACAAGTTCTGACAGAGAAATCGATAAAGAACAGATTGATATACTTCTGTTCGAATTTCACCAAACACATTTCGAGTATTTCGTCTGAATACACAGGCGGTTCCTAAAGCTGCTTAGAATATGTTCCCTACCCTATATTTTATTTGGAAAAACAAAATTTTTATCTTCAACTTTGCCGAAGACGTCACATCGATCAATCAAACCGTTTTGGATCAAAAAGTATTTGTAATCATCAATACATTCCAGAAAAAGCATTTTTCAATAGCTTCTCAAAAAAGAGTCGTGTCTCAAAAAATTAAACCAATAGCACAAAATTACAATTTTTGCCCATAGAAATATCTATGCAAAGTTTTAGCCAAATCAAAAATGACAATATTTATTTAATTAATACTGGAACATTTTTTTGTAAATCTGTTCTAATGATAAAGAGTAATTTAAGGGATCCGAAACGTGGTGAAAATAAGAACATCTGAACGGAAACTGATAAATGACGAGCAAACAACAAAGAATGGAAGAACTGAGAGAGTTTTTTCATAAGAATTCAGAATAAAATAGAAATGAAGATTATGTACAGAAAATGGCAAAACAGCGAACAAACATTAAATACAGTAAGAAATTCAATCAAGAAACTCACACAAAAACATGAAAGTGGTAATCAAATTAAATCAAAGCCAAACAATTGAAAAATAACAAAAAAAAAGAAGTTGAAAAGACCAGAACAAATCGTTGCCAAAGCTCCAAGGCTAGAGGAAATCCAAACAAAATATCAGTCGGTGTTCAATTACTCTCTACAAAATATCAAAAAGGCAACAGCCTCTATAAATTAGCAAAACAAAGCTTTAATTCTCCATTCCAAACCATCTAACAATTTTTAAGAAGAAGTAACCATTTCTATTCCTCCTCCTTAATTACCACTTGACGATCATGTGAACCACCATTAAACCGCAAATGTACCTATTAACCCTACCGCTCTTTAATCTTTCAAATTAGCTCTGACCTATTTCGGTCTGTGGGTCACAGTCTGTTTCCAGGCAGACGTCTTTTACGCAAAAAAAAAACGATGTACAATTCTGAACTGTTACACCTTGTGCTTTTACTCTTTCACGTAGGCCACTTTCTGTCTGTTTCATCTAGCTTCCCGTACCAGTCGGGCCTGAGTAATTGCGAACTCTTCCATTATGGCAATTTTCCTGTAAATTTTTCTAATGTATCAGTTCTTCTTATTGTTTCATAAAACAAGCGCAGGAATCATAATTCCTCTGCTGCTGCTGCTGCGAAACTCGATGTTCGCTGCTGAGCTGAGGAAGGCCAGATTTTACCACTGCTCTCCTATTCCAGGCACCAGCAAACAGAAGCATAAGCATAAGCGGATGCCCGTATGGTACCGGCACCCGACCGGCGGCACAGGGAGAACGTCGGGCAAGTGCACTTCCTGGCTCTAAACTGGGGGTTCGAACGTGGGTGGTAACGCGTCACGCAGGAAGGACGAGCGCCGTTTTGTTTCATTATTCATTGTGTTTATGCAACGTTGTTTGCTGGTGCGGCATCTACGGTTGCATACTGCCTTGCAGATAGATGTTGTATGTGCAACTGTTTTCCTTTATCTATTGTGTTAAACCCTCCATCGTCGGTTTTCGTCGTCGTCGTCGTCGTCATCATCACAACTCTGACGATAGCAAAGACGACGATGTAAAGGAAGGCAGAGACGGTGCTGTTTATTGAGTTAACATTCATGTTATGTTTTCTGCCTGTTATAAAAATTATAATTGTTGAAAATTGTTCCTAGTGAGCTTGCCTGGGCTCCTAAGAGGCGCAGATGGCGACTTTGTCGGTTAAAATGGTAGAAAAAGCTTTAAGCGATATGATGAAACGACAGAAACGCTCGTTCGGTATCCTCGCGAATTAAATTGAACTGCGCTCTGCGCAGGGCTAAGCCTGACTGTGTTCATTACTAATTTTAATTGTTTTTTTTTTCTCTCTGCTTTCGTTACAGGTAAGATGAGTACCAGGGAGTGAAACAAGTTGTAATAACGCAATTGGTTGGTGATCACGAACTAGCGCGCTGGGTAAAATAATAATGCTAAATTGAATTTCATCAAAATGCTTTGTAGTGAGTGCAATGCAATCGCTTTTCATTTAGACCTTCGTTTAAAGAAAAACAAACGAAAGCCATCGCCTCTCAATTATACCTAAAACACAAATAAGCATATCATAAAACAGCATCATATGCGCTCGCAGCTGACATCATTCCACCATATGCTTCCAGCTGAATCACTACTCTGGACGGTCGAAAAACTTACGAAGCATATCTTAAAACGATCAAAGAATTCTATTGTTTACAAACATTCTTAGCGAAGACCTCTTGCCGTTCCGTCTCTGACAGCCTGTTGCTTTCAGCCGCTATCAAACAAACGCTGCTTCCATGATAGATCGCGATCCTTTCCTGTCGAGAAGATACACGGGCATCGCACGGTGGGGAATCGCTGACCGAAAATGTAGAATCAGAGCGAAGGGCATGAGTTAAATATAGGTGTGATTTGTATTAAACTTTTGTGATGTGAATGCAACTTTGTTCAGATAAAAAAGAGCGTTTTTTTAATTGTGACTGGTTTGTGGTCTGTGGAAATATCGGTGGCTGGTGGGTCTGTTCATTACTTTACACAATCTTCAATACATTGTTTAGCCATTTTTTGCGTAAGCGATCCCTGGCATTCCTTGTTCCCAACATCTGGCAAATGTTTTTGTAAGTGGTACATTATAGAAAAAAAATCGGAAAATTAGGTTCTGCAAAAATTATATGTGCCTTAACGTTACACAATTGCTGCGATTAGGTTGGAGCTCACCGTCCCAAAAACACACAGAAGAAACCAGGTATTTCGCTTATCTTGAAACATTTTTTTGGCATGGAATCGTCCCACTGTGCTTAGTTTTACCGAAACACAACGTAGAACGACGAAGCAGCGCTGACCGAACAACAGATGGAATTTGTACCTCGGCAATTCCAACGTCTCGAGTGCCGTAGCCAAAAAGGCCCGCAGAAGAGGGTAGGTGAGATTTTTTTCCTGTGCGAAACACCGAAAAATGAAATCGTACTCGAACAATGACCTTCTGGTTCTGGAAGCGGACAGGCTAAAAAAATCACTGGAAACTACAAGATGTAAATGAAGCGCCTCTTAGTTGTTGCTCAGATATGGGTTTAATTTCTTCAACAACGAAAAATGTACAAACATAAAACATCCTCTAATATTAACCAGTTACAAAGCATACAGCATGAGCAACTTGGCAACGTGACGAAGTTCTTATGAAATAGCAAAACTTACTGTGGAATCAGTCCTCACACGTGCATACCTGCAGCACATGTGTCCGGCATAGAATTGAACAGCGGGTCCCAGACGAGGCCTGCTCATGCTGCTAGCATATTTGCTGTCTGTTTGGGCTCTCATGCTCACACTGGTGAAGTCCAGTGAGGGCAAATGTCGGAACGCATTCGTTAGACTCGAGCCGGTTCAACTATAGAACACCTCACACACACACTTCCGATCTACATACCTACATACTCTCCAGTTCGTCTATAATGGAGTATGATTTATGCTGTTTCGCAACTAGCATATATCCGTAATGAATTATTAATGAACTTGAATATTTCACCAGTCTTCTTCGGCGCCAAGCCGGCCACCGGTGTACCATAGCCGAACGCGTCCCGGCTGAGTGGACCTCCCGTGCTGGGCAGATTGACGAGGCAACAGTGATTTTTTGCAATCTTTTTTGTAGTTAAACTTTCAGAATGCGCAATGGGTTCGCATTTTCTTCGTGCTGAAATCAGCTGAAAAGGTAATTTAACCGTTCAATCGATATGTTTGGTATACGCCACACAAAAAGAATGTGCCGTGAAGGTTTTGGTGAATTTGGCAAGTGATTGAAAATTTTTCACTGTACATCTGTGTAATGGCACCTTTCAATCCTTCTGCGAATTAGGACCATGTCAATAAATAAATTAAACATGCAGGGCTATATGAGACAGACTTAGCCGCAAACACAGCCTCGTTTTGCAAAACTTGTATCTGCAATGCAGGTACAATTATCACACTAACCAATTTTAATGTTCTTCATATTAAAATAAATAAAAAAATCGATTCGTATAAATTTAATAATCACTATAACTCATTCAAGAAGCTTTTTTTTTGCTCCGCAAAATGGGTCACGAATCCAATAACTACTCTATTGCAGTATTGTGGCAGTATTGAGTCTGGTAGTTTCTTAATCACAGCCTTTTTTCCAAAGCTAAGTGTATTTTTGTTTTATATTTTCCTGATTTTCTCTTTCCTCTTAGCGTTGGATTTTGAATCTGGAAAATAATCGAGATCTTTTGAGTATACGCCGAATATAATAATAAAACAATTTCTAATAGCATAGAAACAATCAGCGAACAATTAAAATGAGTAGAAAAAATTTCTAAAATAAATAAACAAAGAGGAAACGAAGAACCGAATAAAAGAAAAACAACCATGAAACAGAAACATGTAGCATTGAGAAAATTTACGAAACTTATTGAGATAATAATTCTAGAAAGCAATAGAAGCAAAGAGAGCTAATAACAACAAAATCGACAAAATGGGAGGAAATGAAAAATAACAGCAAAGAAAAACAGAAAAAGATAACGTGAGAGAAAAGACAAGTAAGTGTGGAAAAGAATAAAAGTGAACAGAAAAAATAAATGATAACGAAACAAAAACAGGAAAAACACGACGGAGAGTTACCACTAAGAAAGTAATAAATCAGTTATGAAATAAAGTGACGAATGAAAATATGGTAAAAATATTAAACAATAAACCAAGCGAAAACATAAGCAGAGTACAGAAAACAATGTGGAAACTTTGAACAACGAATTGGAAAATTATAGTTGCACTTATATAAAAAAAAACAAGATACATACGTCCCTTAAGAGGAATTAAAGAGAGAGAAAAAGTACAACAAAACGCAAACAAAGAAAAAAATAGGTTAGTTCAAATAAACATCAAAGAGCAACTACACAACTAAAGCTTAAAAAAAGTTATCGAGAGAAAAATAAGAACAAATCGAAGAAAACAAACAAGAGGGAACAAATCAAATTAAACAAATCAAAGAGAACCAATAAAAAAGAACAAATTAAAGAGAATAAATCAAATAGATCAAATCAATAAAAAACAAATCACAGAGGAAAATTTGAGAGGAAAAATCGAAAAGAAAAAATTTAAATAAAAAGCGGAGAGAGAACAATAAAGACAAAAAATCGAAAAATCAAAGAGAAATAATCAAGGAGAACAAATCGAAGAAAAAATAAAACAAATATGAACTATCAAAGAGGAAAATCATGGAGAATAACAGAGAGATAAAATCGAAAAAAAGTATAGAAAAAGGAAAAACAATCGAAGAGAAAAAATCAAACAGAAGAAATCGACGGAAAAAACTCAAAGATACTAAATCAAAAAGAGTGAAGATATAAGAAAAAAATCAAAAAGAAAAAATCAAAGAGACAAACCCTAAGAGAAAGACTCAAGAAGAAAAAATCAAAGAGAAAAAATCAAAAATAAATCAATAAGAAAATATCAAAGAGAAAAAATCAAAAAGAAAAAATCAAAGAGAATAAATCGAAGAAAACAAGTCAAAGAGAACAAATCAGAAAGAACAAATAAAAGAGAACAAAGAGAAAAATCAAAGAGAACACATCAAAGAGAACACATCACAGAGCACAAAACACAGAGAAAAATAAAATAACAAATCATACATATCAAAAGAAACAATCAAAGAACAAATCAAAGAGGAAAACCATAGAAAAACCGAAGAGAACAAATCATAAAGAACAAAACCAAAGAGAATGAATCAAAAGGATCAAATCAAAGCGAACAAATCAAAGAGATCAAATAAAAAAAAACAAATCAAAGAGAACATATCAAAGGAAACAATCGAAGAACAAATTCAAGAGAAAAAATCAGAAAGGGAAAATCGAATAAAAAAAATCAAAGAGACAAAATCAAAAAACAGAAAAAATCAAAGAAAACAAATCGAATAGAACAAATCTAAGAGTACAAATCAAAGAGAACGAGTAAAAAAAAATCAAAGAAAAACATTTTCAGACCAAAGAACAATAACAAATCTAACGAAACAAATCAAAGAGAGAAAAAAACAATAACAAATCAAAGAGAGAAAAATAAGCAACAAATCAAAGAGCAAACAACAATAACAACTCAAAGAGAGAAAAATAAGAAACAAATCAAAGAGAACAAACCAAAGAGAACAAATCAAAGAGAAAAAAATCAAGAAGAAATAACCAAATTGATTTATACTTATAGACTATATACTTTATAGAGAAAAAATCAAGGAGAAAAATTTAACAAAAAATTTTAATGGGAAAAAATCAAAAAGGAAAAATAAAAGAGAAAAAATCAAAGAGACAAAAAATAAAAGAAAACAAATCGAAGAGAAAAAAATCAAAAAGAAAAAATCGAAAAGAACAAATCAAAGAGAACAAATCAAGAAGAAAATAAACAAAGAGAAAAAATCAAAGAGAATAAATCAAAGAGAACAAGTCGAAGAGAACGATTCAAAAAGAACAAATAAAACAGAACAAAGAGAAAAATCAAAGATAAAAAATCAAAGAGAACAAATCAAAGAGAACACATCAGAGAGAACAAATCACAGAGAAAAATAAATTAACAAATCAAAAATATCAAAGGAAACAATCAAAGAACAAATCAAAGAGAAAAACCAAAGAAAAACTGAAGAAAAAAAAATCATAGAGAACAAATCAAAGAATACAAATCCAAGACAACAGATCAAAGAGAATGAATCAAAAAGATCAAATCAAAGCGAAGGAATTGAAGAGATCAATTAAAAAAAATAAATCAAAGAGAACGTGTCAAAGAAAACAATCAAAGAACAAATTAAAGAGAGAAAATCAAAAAGGGAAATTCGAAGAGAAATAATCAAAGAGACAAAATCAAAACAAATTGAAGAGAAAAGAGTAGAATTGAGTAAAGGGAAGAGTAGAGTAAAGGGAAGAGTAGCGTAAAGAGAAGAGTAGAGTAAAGAGAAGAGTAGAGTAAAGAGAAGAGTAGAGTTAAGAGAAGAGTAGAGTAAAGAGAAGAGTAGAGTAGAGTAAAGAGATGAGTAGAGTAGAGTAAAGAGAAGAGTAGAGTAGAGTAGAGTAAAGAAGAAAGTAGAGTAAAGAAAAGAGTAGAGTAGAGTTAAGAGTAGAATAGAGTAAAGAGTACAGTAGAGTAAAGAGTAGAGTAGAGTAGAGCAGCGGTTCTCAAACTCAGTAATGGCGGACAAAGCATGTTTTTATAATACTTCATTTGTTTGTTCAAACTTGCTCTTAAAACATGACTGTAGCAATCAAACAAATCATAGTTTAACTTGAAGTCTAAACTAGACTATAATGTGCTCTCTCCAACTCTGCAGGCCCAAACACTTTGGATACGTTTGCGTTGTGTTAACATTAATTTGAAAGAAAATGTATGGGCTAACTGTCAAATTGCCGCAAACGCAGCCGCAACGTATCCAAGCCAGGGGGTACAATTGATTTGGAATATATTGCCAAGGGGTACGCAGCCAAAAAATGGTTGAGAACCGCTGGAGTAGAGTAAAGAGTAGAGTAGAATACAGAGTAAAGTAGATTAAAGAGTAGAGAGAAACCGAAGAAAAGTTTAAGAAAATGAAGTCGAATGAGTGCAAATAACACAGAAAAAAATACGAGGCAACCAAGATGTAAGTGAAGAGTGAAAAATAGCAACAAAACTATCAGAAAATTAAAAACAAATTGGGAGAAAAAAAAAACGAATTAGGTTGATAAAACAGATATTGAAGAGAACCAAAATTAGGAAGTTTAATGAGTAACGCAAAGAGAAAATCAAACATAAAAAAATTAAAATAAATGAAATAACGAAGGAAACAACAGAAAACAGAAAGCAAATCGAGAGATGCAAAATGAAAATATAGAAGATACTGTAAAACGAAGAAAGAAAGAAGAAGAAAAAAGAACAAGCAATGAGTGAACAGATAAATCAAATACAAAACAGAGAAACAGAGGGAACAACAAGAAAAAGAAGAATGACAGTGAGATATGAAAGAAAATAATTGAAAGAATAAAATTTACACAAATTGCAAAAAAAAGGAAAACATAAATAGCTTATGATAATTTAGTTGATTCTTGAAGAAATTCAATAGGAAACAAAAAGACAATGAAATATAGCGCAAACAGAGGGATAACAGAAAACCAATAGGGAGGAATTGGAAAAATGAATGGGTAACAGAGTGAAAACATTCATAAAATAGAAAGCAAACATAGAAAACACAAAGAGATACACGACAAACGGAAAGTAGAGAAATATCGAAACATAATATAGATAAATAGAGTAGAAATTTAAAAAAAAATATTGGAAATAAAAATGCAGAAGAAATTGAGAAGGAATACTCAAAAACAGAATCAAAAATAGAAAACAAAAACAGCGAAACAAATGGAGAAAATATATAATAAGATTTAAGTTCACATTTTATTCAAACAGAATATTAAATAAAAATAAATGCAGAAATATATATGACTCTACCAGAAATGTAATTAAATCTAACAGAGGGAAAACATTCATGAAACAAAGTAAAAATGATACAAAAGTAGAGAGAAACATGCAGAAAACAAACAAAAACCAAAAGGTGAACCTAAAAAAAATCAAATGAAAAGCAAAGGGAACATAACATGGAAATGAATAAAAAATAAATAAAAGAAAAAAACAATCCTGCGATCAACTGAAGTGCAAACACAGAGAATATAAAGTGAAAACAAAAGTAGAAATAAAAACTAACTTAGCACAAACTGATGAATAATATTAAATCAGATGAAAAAAAAAAAAACAGTCAAAAAGGCGACAACGAGAAAAATAGAAAGAAAACTGCAAGAAAAGATATATTTTAACGTCGCACTTTTTTATGTGCTAACGATATTTGAATTATTCATCGTTCTCGACTGAATGTTAATTGACCTAGAATATAGTTGAATTTATTAGTGCTTTACTGAATATTTGTAATATAAAGTAAAGTGTATCAAATTCTATCAAACCAAAAAAAATAACTCCCCGAATAACGTCCGATCTGTTAAATGCTGTAATGAATTTCGGGGTGCAACAGTCTTTTTCCGGTTTCCGTACATAAAGTTGAAAGCTGAAAACTTCATAAACTTTTTATTTGATAGTAGCGGCAACGACTCTATCTACTACGTTTCTCAATTTTGTGCAGTGCTTCAACGAGGAAGGCGAAAGCAAACAGGAAACATCGTATTTTTCCATTCTAGTCCGTTCAAAATTAGGTTTCCACTCTTATTTCACATCTCAACATCCTTTGCCCCGGGATCGGGGTGCCAACCGACAGCAGCTGCTGGTAGGGATTCCTTCTTTCCGGGGCTCCTTATCAATTTTTTACCAACTTTCGACACACTCGCGTAAGTGGCAAAACGTGACGTTTTCCCGCGCTGTGTGGATGCTTGTGTGTGTGTGCTCGTAGCATTCGGTATCTGCTGAAGCATCGAGGGCACGAACGGCCACAGCTCTATCACACTAGCCGGCGGCATCAACGGTGGAGGATATCCGAATGCGGCAGGGTCACAAACTGAATCAAGTGACACATCCCGTTTCCCGTCACAGGCTGCCAGTGTTGGATCGACGTCAAACGGAAAACGCCTCCGTGTTGGGAAAGTAAATTTCGCGAAAATTTGTCGACTTCCCCTGACCCGTGACCGCACGCAGCAACAGCAAAGGCAGGTTGGATGTTTTATTTTCCACTCTAAGTGTGGCCTTTTTGGACGCGCAATTTTCCCCGTAAACGGTTGTAAAATGTGGCACTCGTTGACATCGGGTCGCTGCAGTACTGGAAATCGTCTTTTTGCAGGAAGCATGTGTTATGTTGACAGAAAGTTTCATGTTAACCGTGGAAAGCTACGATTAGCGTCGTTGCCGTCGAAAACAGGGTTGCCTGAACCACAGTAAACAATACTGCCGGTAAAGTTTTTTTTGTTACCCTAGAAAAAATTCCATCGGTAGCAGTATAAACTCAAGCTGACCAGAACCAACAGGAAAAGCTGCAACTGGACAAATAACTTTTGCATGGAATTAAGTTAGCAAACTTTGAAGCCGGCGACTAGGCAATGGCGTCGGTTCTCGCCCAGAAGAATGGCTTACATTATGTAACAACTAAATTACGCAAAGGTATGCGTCGTGTAGCGATTTTTCCCGACCTGTTTCACCATTTTTCGCTGGGCCAAGCGCAATGCGATGGGAAAGTTCAGCTTAAATTATTCCATCCACCCTAACTTCGCCCGCTAGTGGCATCAGCAACAAAATGTTACACGACTGAAGATTCCCACCCGACAAAACGCAGAAGAAGAAGCTCTGCGAGCGAGTTTGGAAACTTTTATTTTTTCGCCGACTGTGAGGCGGCCTCGCAGCTGAAACTAGGAATGGCGGTGCTTGCTGCGGAATAGTAAAGGGAGAGAAAACTTAAACTGTTGATGGTTTGCCAGCAGCAGCCGCCGGCTGCAACAATGGTTTTAAGTGAAAATGGTTGTAAAACATGTGTTACGATGATGCAGAAGCTTTTTTCCTCCTCTGTCTGTTGCTTCTTTTATCTATTCGATTCAATCGGTTCCCGCCACTTATCGCAATTTCGATGTCTCCCCTCCGCTCCTCCCTTCGCTATTTTTCCTGGATCGAAATCAAAGGGCGGTGGCGTAGTGACGAGTTCGAGGCTTTTTTTTTTTTTGATGCGCCACATTTGTGGGGAAGTTTGGGAAAAAAAAGCTGCTGAGGTGAACCGTCACTAATTCGGGAGATTTGTCGAAACGTTAGCGACCTTTAATTGCTTCGTTTGTTGCGTTTACTTCTCTTGTTGTTGAATGTTTGCTGATGAATGAGAATCGCTGTTTTTTATGTGTTTGGTTCGAGCGTTTAAACACAGTCTTAATTTTCTAAATTTTCTCTCCGGTTTGTGATTCGTTGCGGGTTTTTTTGTCTATGTAAACCGATGGGAGTTGCTGAACACACCGATAGGATGAATGATCTCTTGAATCAGACTTGCGTGTACCTTAAAAAAAGGTTTTTTTTGTCGTTGATTTTTTTTGCCAGAGCAGCTTGAACTTCCTTAGTGAATAATTATAAGCAATACTCGAGCTTTTGGATGATTGAAGCTTGTTATTTATTTTCAGTAATAACATATCTTGTGTAATGCTAAGGAGTAACGATGTGTGCAGATGAAAATTATTTAAACCATGTCACCATAACAGATGAAGTTCATTTCCACTTATTGAGATATTTTCAAAAAGAAATGTAATAAAAGTCCTTCATTTGAGCGTTTCATGACTTCAAATTATAAGGATTATAATTCCTCGTTTATGAATCGTTCCCAAATCATGCAACCGCTGGCCGGTAAATTTAAATACTGAAGCAAGCTGTTCCTGCGTTTGGCATGAATCCTCATTGAGGAATTCGCACGGACAATCGTCAACATTGAAGCTATCGGAATCTATCACGGCACGTTGTTTTACTTCGAGTAGCGTTTCCGTAAAATTTTTTTACCCTCGATGCGTTTGAATCGCGGTTTTATTTACAAAAATGGGAAAAGTTACAACTTCCGCAAGTTACTATTATTTAGCCCAAAATCAGAAACTTTCACACAACTAAAAGTATTTGATGCTACGGTTTGTTCACCATATGTCTCAGCTTGGTTCATCAGGTGTATATATGTTTACAGTGTGACATGATATAGCTAGATGGCACAAAATCCAGTGCCGTTTACGAAATTGAAGAAAACACATTCCTTTGAACAACACTTGTAATCTTTATGAATGTTATCTTCTTGTTCAAACAGGCTCTGAAGGGGAGAGTGTGCATGGTTAGTTCTCTGTTGTTTTTTTCCTGCAGTAACCCCATTATCTGACCCAGTATTTATTTGCCTTAAAAATTACCGTTCCCAAAGTGAAATCAGGTTGTTACAGATAACGATTGTCGCAATTAGTTGTAAAACATAACCACGCGATTCTGTGAGGTGACCTAATCATGGGCAAACAATCGCAAGCCGGCAATCGTAGGTTAGTTAATAAGATATCAGCATTTCGCGTGGTTACAATCCCAAAACCGACGAAATAGTACTAGTGAAACCCAACCTGGAATAGTCGACTGACAATTATTGCTTTATCTTGATCTGCTAGTAAGGATCCGGAAGCACGAATACGCTTTTTCCTGAATCAAACAATCACCGTCGCAGATCCGTTTCCAATTACGGTCTCAATTTTCTCCGCCGTCTTGAATCGAAAATTGAACCTCACACGTGTAGGTAAGCGGAGAAATTGAAGCTGCCACACGTCGAATGTGTGTGATCTAGACGCCACTCATCACGGTACCTGCGTCCAATCTTGTGCGCCGGAATGGCAGAGCCTCGGCACATCTGGTGCCTCGCCATTATTGATGGCGGCTGGTTTGGCAGGGCTCTGTTGAAAAGACTACAATCGAGATTTTAAAATATTCACGACTTCCGCCGTTCGTGACGTTATTGAATGGCAACCAATTCCGGCGATAATGTGAGCTTTTTTTTGTTCCTATTACGTTATCTCGTTTCGCTTCCAGCGAATATTTTCGGGCTCGAGTGTGTGTGTGTGCGTGGGCGTGCGTTCCGAGGGGTTGAAGGAGAAAAATGAAAAGGGATTTCCGCGCCAATTTTGCATGTATCACACAAAGCAGAGGAAGAGAAAGCGGTGTGATTTTTTTCAAGGTGCCAAACGAGGCCGATTAGGAACAGCAGAAGGATGCTCCATTGTTATAGCGACGATGGTAAGTGTTCCTAGCGGGCCGGTGTGGAAATGGGGAGCTATAGAAACAAATCGAAAAAGTCTGATATCGAATCAGGATTGATTCCCGTGGATTAAGGTTAGACCGTATCGGTAGCATATTGGTAACTTAATTTCGAAAATTCCACCACATTCGGGATTGGGAAATTATGAGTTTATTGTGTTTAATTTATATTGGGATTTTCTTCGAACGGATATTGTTGCCCTTGCAGCACACAATTAGGTTGTGAAAGCGCATAAACTTCAATCCAATCTCTTTAGATGAAAATTTCTCACTGCAGTCGGTGACGGTACACAAGAACCGATAATTTCCTAATCGTTTTCATTAACACTTTCCATTCGTTTATCCCTTGCCAATAATTGTGCAAATTGAAGCATCTCGTTGGCTCGTTTTCATGATTTCTCACGTTTTATTTTTTCTAGATGAAAGGAAAACTCACTACTAGTCCGGTCGTGTTTTAGCTTCGATTGTGTTTCTGGTGAAATATTTGTTTCGTAAACTTACGAAAGGGTTTGTTTCGTTTCCGATGTTAGTTTTCAACGGGGCCAACGGCCGAAACCCCGCGTTGATTCCGACTGATGGAATAGCAAAGCCAGCGTCATAAATAGATGCAAATAGTGTTTAGATTTACGTAAATGAATTAGTTTGCATAAGTCGTCGAAATTTACATGAACAGTAGCTAAGGTTTCTATTATTAAATAAAACTTGGAGCATTAGTTATTATTTCGAATCATCATCCTGGCGTTCTAAAAATTGACTCCGGAATGTTTTGGTAATGAAATTTACCACCATTTTCTGTATGTTTTTCTAGCAGCCAATGCGCATTTCACACAACCACAGAAATTACATCACTTGAGCGTTTCCATGTCAAATCATCTAAAAATACGCAAAAAAATTGATCATTCTTGATTTGAATAAAACTTAGCACGTTTATTTTGCTAAGAAAACTGAATAGTTTTCATTGGCTGAGGAATTTTTTAGACTAAAAGGGTGTATGTATAATGTAAAAGTTATGGTTATGTTCACATTCACTCAGATTTATTTCTATGGTTTGAATTATTCAAAAGACGGAGATAACTTTAAATTAGTCATTTAATAGTTTTACAGTCAAAGGATTTGTGTTATACTAATCATACATTTCATTGAATCTATGCTTGTTGCTGGAGAACCACGCATAATCAAAAAGGCGTGATTTCATGAAAAGCTCAAATTTTCCAAACTTAATATTTAAATATCTCAAAAACCGTTGCACTTAGAAATTTACTCACCAAGATATTTGTGATTTATTTGGAATTCGATTACAATTTAGTAGCTAAAATTGAAAAAACATCTTAACTTTCAAGTTAAAATTTATCTTGCATTCATTCCATCCCAAATTTTCATCAAAAGGATTGTAATCAGTGGTGGGCACCATTCCGCTAATTCGCTAATTAGCGACGCTAAAATTCAGTTAGCGATTTAGTGATTTCGCTAATTTTTGAGCTGGTTAGCGAAACTGTTAGCGTCGCTAAAATTTTGGCCTTCGAAACGCTAATCACTAATTCGCTAAATTTTGTAGAGAAGCGACAATAGAAATATTTAGAAAAAATGTGAATTGCTGATGGCGTACGTAAATTGCTTCGAAAGATGAACATACTTTACTGCGAAAGTTACTTTTGTCAATTTTTTTACCCTAGAATATAGTTCCAGTTATCGTACAAGCCACAGGAGCATTTTTGAGAACAAAAACAAGGTCTAGATTGAATTTTCGGCACACCAAGAACTTTGGTAAATTGCAATGCGCTTGAAATGATGACAACTTTGGTTCTACTTTTTCGATTCAGATAATAATTGAATTTTTATGAAAACATTCCATTTCTTTGTTATTCTTGTTTTTACAAAATCAAATATGAATACCGTTTCGTGAACCTCTTACTGTAAATAGCCTTAAAAAGTAATTGTTTTCGTTTGTTTAACCAAAACAGATCAAAGTGGTCCAAATCTTACAAAACACGAGCAATAAATATAGCGAGATGACTATTTACACATTAAAAAGTTAGCGATTAGCGATTAGCGAAAGTTCCGCTAATGTGGGTTTAGCGTTTAGCGTTTAGCGATTATCGAGCTAAATTTTCCGGTTAGCGACTTAGCGATTAGCGTCGCTAAAATTTCGGTTAGCTGTGCCCACCACTGATTGTAATAATGTAGTTTAACTGGGTAGAACACCATGCCGGAGACATCTGATATTGAGGATTCGAGTCTGGATATGGGAATTTTTTCATTGTGTTGTTCTTTTTTCGCATTCTTGTGATATTAGATGCACTACCCGCTTTACTAAACTTGAAAAGTTGTCATAAAAATAAAAATAGTTCGTGAAGTAATCCAGCATAACGGAGCTCTCCCGTCCGCGTTCGGTGGAGTAACGCCAACTGAGAGGTCTCGACTACACACAGACCATCAGGGTCGTTCCATACGAAGTGTATATACCACTTGGAAAAGACCATCACAGATTTTACTCAAAGTTGGGGGAATTATTCATCTAGTATCACTTTGGAAAAATCCTAATTTTAGTGTCGATTGGAATACCACCCGCTCTTTGTTACAAAATAGTGCATTTTTTGGTCAAAATTTCTTTGTTCTCTTTTTTATGTATCATAGACGTAGACGTCCGAAAAATACTGATAGGTAATGTTTGAAGGATATAAACGAAGGAATCCAGGAAAAATAGAATATATGGTCGGAAAAAATTTACGTAAGAAACTTTTATCATCTTGTGGTTATATGAGGCAATCCCGAGTTATAACATTTTTACGAAAAGAGCTCAAAATTACGTAAGACGTAAGACTTTAGAAAAACACTGGTAGGTGATTGTTGAAGAAAATAAACCAAGGAATCTAGAAAAAATATTATTTTGACCGGAAGTGTGGCCGGATAATATATTTTTGAATTTTAAAACTAAATTTGTGCTTTTGGGTAAATGCAACTTTTTTATCATAAATTTGACAGTTCAATCGTGTTCCTTGGAAAATTTTACGTGAGAAACACCTATCACTCTAAAACAACATAATGTAATATTGTTACGGAAATAGTTTTAAATTTTTTAATTTCCTCGGGTTGATAACTGTTTCTTACGTAAAATATTCCAGAAAATACGTTTAAACGAAGAACGCAAATTTAGTTTTTCAATACAAAAATAATCTATTTGGCAGCACTTCCGGTCAAAATAATATTTTTTCCGGATTCCTTCTTCAAAAATCACCTACCAGTACTTTTCGCACGTCTTACGTCTATAAGTTGTGAGAAAAAATAATTAAGAAATTAAAAACTATTTTTACGAAAATTCATAACTCGAGAATTGCTTATAATACTTTGGGATGATGAGTGTTTCTTACGTAAAATTTTCGGAGGAACACACTACCAATTTTGAAATAAAATCAGCTGTAGCCGAAAAAGGCAAATCCAGTTTTTAAATAGAAAAACTCTCACTATTGCAAAACTTCCGATGAAAAAACTTTTTTATCTGGATTTCTTGGTTTATTTTTTTCTAAAATCACCTATCAGTATTTTTCGTACACCACCAATGACCAAAAAATGCGTCCTCCTATTTTGAGCAAAATCTGTGATGGTCGTTTCCAAGTTTGTGCTTTTTCGTGGTCACTTCATTGTTGCTATTCTTAGTTGCAAAAATAACTCTTGCAAGGCAGTGTGTGTATGGTTGATCGAGACGTGCTAGGCACGGGACTCAATAGTAGAGAGAGATGCGGTATTGGTTTTAGGTGGAATTACATTCCCAGCAGTTTTATTGGCTAAAACACCATGCCCGAAACATCGGAGATCACGGGTTCGAGTCCTGTCTGGGTGAGGATCGCCCTGTTCTCGTTCATTTTTCATTTCTCGCATTTTTAAATGCGTGTAATTACATACATTGCTCGTTTTACTAAACTAATTTATGTCAAGTTTTAACAACATGAATTTGAAGAGAAAATTCAATTCCTCTTTGTGTTGATATAATTTTGGGTTTATATTCTAATTTTGTGTTTATTTTCTAATTTTCTAGAATTCTAGAATTCGAAGTAACTTTTTAAAGTATGCACAAACTTAAGTCTCAATAATAAAAATTAGTTCATTCTTCCATCATGGACTTTTTATCAAAAAGTTTAATCATAACTTCAAGTTTCTTTCAAAGAAGTTCATATGAAGGAAAATTTCAAGAGAGATAGACAGAGATAGATTGATAAAATAGAAAGAGAGATAGAGAAAGATATATAGTGAGAGACAGAAGGAGAGATAGAGAGAGGTATATAGAGAGATATATAGAGAGATAGATAGAGAGAATGATAGTGAAAGATAGAGAGAGTGATAGAGAGAGACAGAGAGAGAGTGATAGAGAAAGAGAGAGTGATAGAGAAAGAGAGATTGATAGAGAAAGAGAGAGTGATAGAGAAAGAGAGAGTGATAGAGAGAGAGTGATAGAGAGAGAGAGTGATAGAGAGAGAGAGTGATAGAGTGATAGAGTGATAGAGTCCTGTCTGGATGAGGATCATTTTTTCTAACCACACCGAGAGACTGACAGAGAGAGAGAGAGAGAGCGAGTGATAGAGAGAGAGAGAGAGCAAGTGATAGAGAGAAAGTGATAGAGAGAGTGATATAGAGAAAGAGTGTTAGAGAGAGAGAGAGATAGTGATAGAGAGAGAAGGAGAGTGATAGATATATAGAGAGAGATATATAGAGATATATCGGAATATATATAGTTGGCTTGTCTTTCAGTCACGCGCACGACAAACGAAAGTTACTCAAATTGCCCTTTTCCCAAGCAAACTCTGAACCTGAGGTACACTAAAGTTTGTTATATTTTTGTATTTAGCAACGCAAACACTCATGTTCTGACTACAAGTTACCTTTGCTTTTAGTCCTCCACTCACCTCCTCTCGCCTGATATGAAGCCAGTCGTAAGGAAATCAAAGCTAACTGCGTCTTAACTAATATTCGGTACACGTGTCAAAATAGCACATGGCTGTAGGTTCTGATGCAGGTGCATCGGCAAAAACCGCCAAAAACGTAACAAAGGGCGGAAGACAATTTTAAGATGTATCAAAGATATCATGCATGTAAATGAAATCTAAAGATAGCCAAACCACTGTCAGTTGATTATGAACGTTACTTTATAGTTACATGTTCTATGTAATATGTAATAAGTTCTATGGCATTGCCATCAAAATTAGGTTGTCAAGTGATGGAATAAGGCAGTATCTGTTGTAATTCTTTGAGGATAGACTATGAAAAATTCAAGAACATGATGGGGATTATAAACCTTTTTGCTCGGAAAAATGAGCAGTTTGGATTTTTTTCTAGTGTGTAGCAATTTTTATATGATTGAAATTGTAGTTTTTCAATAGTAAAGTTATTCGATAGCAAAAAGTTGTTTGTTTATTGAAAAAATCAATTACGACCGAAGACGTTAATAACGAACATTTATAAAAAATTGAAGAAAACCGGCTGTAACTCGGCAAAGCCGTTTTATGAAAAACACCATATCGAGTTTCAAGTTTAGCTCATGGCGCGTGACAAGCCGCACTTGAAATCTATCCAACTTTCTCCCTATATATATATATATATATATATATATATATATATATATATATATATATATATATATATATATATATATATATATATATATATATATATATATATACATATATATATATATATATATATATATATATATATATATATATATATATATATATATATATATATATATGTATATATATATATATATATATATATATATATATATATATATATATATATATATATATATATATATATATAGAGAGAGAGAGAGAGAGAGAGAGAGAGAGAGATAGAGATAGAGAAAGATATAGAAAGATATGTATAGAGATAGACAAAGGTAGAAAAAGAGAGATAAAGAAAGAGAGGTAGAGAGAGATAGAAAAAGCGAGATAGAAAGAGATAGAGATAGAGAGAGATGAAGAAAGATAGGGAGGGATAGAGAAAGATAAAGAGGGATGAAGAGATAGAGAAAGCGAAATAGAGAGAAATCGAGAGAGATTAAGAAAGAACGATAAAGCGAGACAGAAAGATATGGAGAAAGAGAGATACAGAGATGGAGAGAGATAGAGAAAGAGATAGATAAAGAAAGATAGAGATAAAGATAGAGATTTACATAAAGATAGAGATAGAGATAGAGATGGAGAAATATAGATAGAGAGATAGAGATACCGATATCTAGAGAAAGAGATCCAGAGAGATGAACAAAGATAAAGAGAGAGATTGATAGAGAGAGATTGTTAGAGAAAGATTGATAAAGAGAGAATGATAAAGAGAGTGATAGAGATAGAGAGATTGATAGAGTGAGTGATAGAGAGAGATTTATAGAGAGAGAGAGAAAGAGAGAAAGAACGTGACAGAGAGAGATAAAGAGAGAAAGAACGTTGTATATAGATGGATAGAGAAAGAAAGGTATTCAAGAGAGAGAGAGAGATAGAAAGAAATTTAGAGAAAATAAAGAGAGAGAGAGAAAAAGAAAGAGAGAGAGAAAGAGAACTTGAAAAGAGAGAGAGAGAGAGAGAAAGAGAGAGAGAGAAGAAATAGAAAGAAAGAGAAAGAAATAGAGATACAGATATAGAGAGACAGATAGAAAGATCAATAGAGAGAAAGGGAAAAAGATAGAGAGAAACATAGAAAAACAGAGAGAAATAGAGAAAAAGAGAAATAAATAAAGTGAGATAGGGAGAACTAGAGAGATACAGACAGAAAGATGAATAGAGAGAAAGGGAAAGAGATAGAGAGACATTAAGATACAGATATAGAAGGACAGATAAAAGATCAATAAAGAGAAAGGGAAAGAGATAGAGAGAAACATAGAGAGACAGAGAGAGATAGAGAAAAAGAGAAAGAAATAAAGTGAGATAGGGGGAATTAGAGAGATACAGACAGAAAGATGAATAGAGAGAAAAGGAAAGAGATAGAGAGACATAGAGAGACATAGAGAAAGAGAGAGAGAGAGAATCAGAGAGAGAGAAAGAGAGAATTATTTCATACCCTTTTACTGCCTATAATCGCATATCAGTCCCATCTGGAAAATCACCGAGTTGAGAAAACAGCGCTTGAAGATATTTTTCTTGTTTTGGGTATTTCACTTGTCTAGGGTGGGTTATTCCAATTTTTTCGTTATAATTTAATGAAAAAGACCTTAATCATAACTTCTTCATCAAAGAATTGCCTTTTACGTGAAAATTACATTGAAAAATAAGGAAGAGACTGATATGCGATTATTTAGGCCATCGAGTAGCAAAATAATCGCATACCAGTCCCACTGTCAATCGCTCTACATTGAGCAGTCATATTTTTCACAAGCATTTTAAATATGGGCAAACGTTTATGGCAGACAGCTTCTGGTATGCGATTATAGGCAGTTTAGATGTGTCATACAACACCGGTCATAAGTTTAGAATCGCTTCTCTGTGTATTGCAACACCCAGTTTGAATATTTTTCCTAAAATGGCCAGATCAATATTTTTTCCTACTTGTGTCGTAAACCGCGATGTCGTTTTTTTATTGCTCGGCAGATTTGCCCGGACGCAGTGGAATAAAGAAATTCGCTAATAGAAGGTCAAGAGCTTATATTTTGTGCACATTTTGTTTTGAAATTCAGCGGCTTTGTGACACTAGTGTGCATATAGTTTTGAATATTTATCTCGACAACCCAATCACATTTAAGGTTGTGGATTTCAGCAAAGTTGTTCAGGACGACAAGGGCCTCTTTTTGTTCTAAGTTTAATCGCTTAGAGAGCTGCGGTCTTCAGAAACGTTATTCAAAACGACAAGGACTAATCGTTAAGTCCGGAATTTTGCCAAAACGTGGTGCTAGCATGGAAAATTTTTTCAGTATTTTCTATTTTCATTATTCCGTCAATTCAACCGCTTAGAAAATTGCAGTACTCAGCGATTTCGAATCGCTTGTAGATAGTTCTTATGACCACAGGTTTTTGGGTTGAAAATTACAATGAAGTCATCACAAAACATTGGAACACTTTAATTGTTCGGCATGAAAACAGTTGCGGTAGACATGTAATACGTATTCTTAAGAAAAATTTTTCGCTGGCATTGACCGAAGACCGAAGAAATAGCAAGAATTGTGAATTGTGAAATAAGTTAACCCAAAAGCCTTTGACCTTCTATACCACTTTGCTGGGGTCGAAATCGTGAGATGAGCTAAAGTCAAAATACGAAGCAACGCACCCACATTACTCACAAATAAAACGGCGAATAAAACGCATCGAGAGTTAAAAAAAAAAACGGAAACACGGTTCTAAGTGAAACAACATGTCGTGATTGGTTCGAAGTTTATGGCTGTCCGCGCGTTGGAAGAACAAAACCTTCGTAGATGCTGAATTGGAGGAATTGCTAGATGAGGTTCCATGCCAAACGCAGGAGCAGCTTGCTTCGGTATTTGGAGTTTGGATTTGGAGAGATTTGGAGTTACCCGAAAAGTTAAACTTTTCCAAAAAGGAGGGAGATAAGTTTTGTACCTAATATTTACGGATTTTGACATATTTTGTAGTTAGATTTTGAAGAAAGTGGACTGGTAGAAAACATGTACTGAAAATTATATATTTATGGAGTGGTTCAAAAAATATTTGATAAATTCGATTTATTACAGATATTGTAATCATCCAACCGGGTGGAACAGTTATATAACAAACTTTCCAGAATTACTGTGAAGCAGTCAAAAACGAGCATCCGAGTTACATCATATGTATGGATTTCCCCATTGGGAATGGATTTACCGCATGTCCGTTATCGTATAATAGACCGAACGCGTTGAGTACAACATGACGGGCACGTTTTTGTTGGCCATGCTGTGTTTCTTAAAAAGGAAGCACATATCAAATTCTGGATGACATGAAACCCCTAAAGATATTTCGAAACTTCAACCATCCCCTCAAGCAGCGTTTGAATTGAGTTGAAACTTGTATAATAAGGCAATGTTGTTGAAAAAAAAAACAGCTCTTCCTCTTAAAAATTCTAAGAATTTTTTTGGTACAGATTTGAAAAAAAATTTGATTTGTTCAACAATTTTTTTTTATTACATTGTCCTTTTTATTGATCAATATTTTCTAGTCAAATAAAAAAATCTGATAAGCCGTAGAAGACACTTAAAGCTCCTGAAGGGAGTGAAAAAATAAAACAACTGCAAAAGGTGCTGCTACCATGCTATTATGTGTAAATCTCTTTTGCGGTGATTTTCCACCGCAATCCAACCGCAAACCCAACATCGTATGCGTGGTGTTTTCTCCTGGAGCCTCGTTCGCTGTACCGCTCCCTTTCCACAGTCATGCATTCTTGCTCTTTTATATTGCATTAACGGTAAGGACCATTTATTTCATTCATGGTTTACTTACTTACGGACTTACGGAAGGAACCGGCGGCCCTTCAGTCGGCGCCGTGTTGGTGATGTTGTACCTGTGCAATACGCCTGCAACTAGCTGCAGGGTAAAGTTTCCAGATTCTCCGACGCTGAGCCCGGTTGCACCAACAGTCGCTGGTGTGTACTTAGTAAAGCAATTAAAATGCTGTTAGAATTTTCAGCTTCTGCCCATGAGAGCTGGTAGTGGATTTAAGGCATGATTGCAAAAAAGAACTTTGAATCAAATTAATGACGGATAAAATAAATTAAAAATGGATTATTTTTTGCTAGAGTGGAAGTTGATCCTTAAAATATGCCCATTACTGGTCCAATCCAATCCAAACAAGCGGGATCCGACCGAGAAGAGCAAGTATTTAAACAAGCAATTTACGATACTGTAGCGAGTAAAGTTTTACGGTCGAATAAATTTTATGATTGGAAAATGAAAAGCGAATACTTTCCCACAGTTGAAACCAATCATACAAAGGCAATGACAGAAGTGAACGAATGGAGGTAATCAGACTGGATTGAATTATTTTCCTTCGGCATGTACCACCCACCGGTATCGCCTCACAACAACGACAACAGCACGAGACCTGGCTGTCTGGACTGGATACTATTTTTTTATTTATTTGTGTCACTCCTTTTCCAAGTGCTCGTCGCAAATATTTCGCACCACTCAAACTATGACGGGCAGTTGGGGTTGCATTTCCCGGGAGGACTGCTGCTTTCGCATTCCGGTTTTTTTTGTACTGCTTGTGCTGGAAACGATTGAAGACCTCTGGCGTCGTTATCGGTCGATTTTTCTACAGGATTTATTTTTGCTTGATAGCAACAGCAGGAGAGAGCGTTTTTTGTGCATACTGGCGATATTGTCTGTAGCAATTTATGAATATTTACAAACGAACACTTTGTGCGTTGTAAACTCGGAAGCTTTTACTGCTATGAGTATAGATATTCTCTTTTGATCGACAATTGAAATAACGACGGAAAATTATCGCTGAAATTTTATTTTTATTAGAATACTAATTACAGAACTCCGTCCAATAAAACGATGAGCGATTTCGTCCATTGAACGCAATTCGCTGATTAATTTCAATTTGATTGTACCTATGATTAGTATCCATAAAAAAAACAATTGAAATAGATAAAAAATCTACAAAGGTGTATCAATTCGAAATATTTAAATAAACTCGAGAAAATTTAACATGCTGATGTTTTTGACATTTATGTCATTTAATGGCATGAAAAAAAAAAACGTTTTAATACAATTCACGGCTGAGAAATACTGGAAATGGATTAACCGGTTTCCGAATTATAAATACGTGAAATGTTTACCATCTGCAAGTCTAGACAAAGAGCATCAGTTTATGCTGCAGCTCAAACAGATTCCTACTATAAAGCAGAAACATCCCTGAAAGCTTACACCAAATAGTCCGCCCAGCTTTTCCAGAATTCATCTCTCCATCGTAGACAACACAGAGCGCGTACATCAACTCTATACACACACACAAAAAGAAGAATAATCAGAAAGCATCCTTTTTTCGTGCTAAACGTCCTCTGCAACTATTGCCGAAACCGACATTTGTATGCCTATGCCGCTCGCCATGCGACGACGGTTAGCCTCTCGTGTCTTACTCCGGCCCAGCACCGCCATCAGTAGCTGTTTAATGTTCCAGCTCACGTTTCGGCCTGCAGGTTTTCTGCTCGTTGTGTTTTTCGTTCATTCATTCACTTGATCTTGCGAATCTCCTCCACCCATCTCCAGCCCAAGCGCCTATTACTGAACCAGCAAGAGGAGCGACTTTGCATCTGTATAAACTCGAGTTGCGAAACGGTCGTTGGGCTGCTCTAGAACTAAATGTGTTCAACATCGCAGCCTCCGACGGTGCGCGGGAGAACGGCATTTCTCGGCTCCTAGCAAAGACCCAATTCTGCCGGGTTTCTATTTCCCAGATGCAGCAGTCATTCGTCTTACGTTTCGAACGACAAAGTACAAGGCCTACGGGACGCGTATGCTGTCGGATTGGAACACGAAGTGCTCATTCTCGGTGTGCCGTCGGACCGTGTCACAGTACCTCACCCGGGAACCAAACTCACTTGGTCTCAGTTACCCCCTTTAATCCAGAGGGTCCCGGCGCGGAAAATAGATCAATTCACTTCCTCAAGGCAGGGGAAAACAAACGAGACGAAAAGTTGCTAATAGGCAGCAGCGTATGTTAGCTCAGACGGGACGAGTCTGCTGACTGGCTTGTTTGACCTCCTCCCATCCAGTCCCCGCACAGTTGGTGTCGAACAGCGTATGCGTCGGTATAGGAATACACACAGATGAAATGATAGAGCAGCAAAATTTCAGCGAAGAACGTCACATTATTGAGATCAAACGGGTAACACAGTTCGTGATGCGGGTTTGTATTCGGAGAAAGAAAAATGAGCCTCCGGAGTTAAATGCTGGATAAGGCAGGACTGCTGGAGTAGTAGCCATAAAGAACAGGAATAGTGTATCGCCTAAGGGAATTCGAGGTTTTTAAAGCTACGTATGTCACAGTTTCCTGCAGGTAGTTGAGTTTAGCTCAGTAGACAATGGACGCAGGGACTCAGTAACAGGTCACTATTAAGGAAGTTGTCATAACATGTAGTAAGGCTTTTTTTGTTTGTTTTGGAGAATGGGAAGTAGTTGTACGTGACGCATAATTCTCCTTGGATAGCGGCCGTTTCCATTGTTCCGAGAAACGCCCGGCAAGAGGCTGTCGTTCGACTTGGTGGATCGCACGAGTTTGGTGGGTGGAAATGAGGGATAATGGAATTATTCCGTAGGGGTGCGTATTGTTTTAACAAGTAGCTATTCATTGCAACGTGTTGTCAGCTCTCATTTGGTAGTAATCTGCAAAGATGAAATTTATCATCCAATGTGTGCAGAGTTTGCCTTTCAAATTCCTCTGATCCAAAACGGAAACCCGTTCCGGCCACGCATTCGTAGAAGCATAAACAAAGCGATGATTTATGGATTATACAGTACACAAAGCGTTTTACATTTCGAAGATGCTTGTTTTAAGTGAAATTAAACTGCTTAAACATGTAAACATCTCCCGGAATGCTATTTTTACCGTTTGTGTCATGGCTTATCCCGGTTTTCAGTGCGAATACACGATAAACACCTTTTAGTGAGACTCTTTCTTCAAACGTGCAACTAGGTTATGGTTTTTAATAAAACTTGATTCAGAGTATGTATTTCTGTTTTAACGGTTCCACGGCTGATTTTTTTCGTTTGAGTGCATCCGTATCCAAGCAGTGACAATCTTATCCAAGTATCCAAGCAGTGACAACCTTATCAGGAAAAGTCACCATTAAAAGCTGCAGTTTATTAGTGCTAATAAAGTGAAATTGTTACCTACTGTTTTTCACTTTTATTTTTGTTTCGCTTAACATGAAAGACATGAAGTTTTTTTTATTATTTTTGGAACGATTAAAAAGCGAAAGTGGTTTATCTTTACCATGACCAATTTCGACGCTGGTAATCCTACGCCAAAACGGTTGGTAAAAGTTGAGCTTTTATTTGACCCGCTCGCTTAGCGTTGTATACTGACACAAAAGCCGCGAGTGTGTGAAGTGCAAAGAGATAGATTGCTGCTGTGACCGCAAACTGAAGCAACGCAGCAAATCGGAATACGATCTCAGCATCGCCGTCGTGCGTCGGTCACACTGCGTTGGTCGCGAAAGTAAAACCATTTGGTGCGAAAGCGTAAGCGCGATCTTCACAGCAGCTAAAACATAAACTGACAAAAACCAGCGCAGGCGTTGATTTAATTCCCAATTAAGATCCACTCTTGTCAGGAGATAAGCGTTGGAATTTGGTGCGCAACGGCCGCGTCATTTAATTGTTCACGCGCTGCTGGCTAGCTTGGTCAAAAAATCGCATACGGGCGAATGTGTGATGTAAGAGCCTTAGCTGGAGTGAGTGTGATGCAGTGCAGATGTTGCACTCGTCCGAAAAAGAAAATTGAAGAAAAGGAAACAGCGAAATTGCAGAAGTTTGAAAAAAGCAACACTTTGGCAGTTTCAAGCACGTGCGGCCTTATGCATTCCAGTGACTGAGAGATTGCAGAAATATCGCAATTGTGGAATACAGTATCGGTAAAAATCTACAAGGCTCAGTAGAGAAATGAATTTGTTAAATCAACCTAATAAAATATGATTCAGTTGATCCTGCTAGAGGAGAAAATTTGAGAAAAATAATCGTTATGTAAACGGTATATTTTGATTATTCTATTTGGTTTAATATTCCAGGAGAAGTCAGGCGATTTTTCGTTTATTCAGGAAATTTTTGCTGTTTAAACAGTATTTCACACTAAGCATCTAATTTAACTTTTGGTGAGTTAAACTTTATTAAACCAATCTTATTACGTTCGCTGCCTTCAGGTTTCTTTCTGGTTTGTATTCTTACACTCTATATACCTATCTTTAGTTCTGTATGACAATTTCTATCTATTGTTTCGGTACAATACAATTTCATCGCATAAAAAAATTGATGAAACAGTTTTTGTTAGAGCAATAGAGATATAAGAGCTATAAGCAAAAAATGATGCGGAATATTATTACGTTAAGATACACTCTCTCAAAAAATAACTAACTCTTAATGCGATATCTGGAAAATTTTAACAATCATCATCGCCGGAATGATGTCCAAGCGTAAGATTACGCCGGAAATAAAAAAAAATATATAAATTGTTACCAAATTCCAGCTTAAACGGTCTTTTATTGTGAAACCCAGCATGAAAAATTTGAAGAACTACGTGATACTTTGTTTCAATGTTTATTGAATGTTATCAAATTTGCTGGTGGAAGCTATTTAATGATGTAGAACAGAACAATAGTTTTTGTCACGAGAAAAGGTATTCTAGATTCTACGTACCCTCAAAAAATGCATATTATGTTACTACCACTGGACAGATTTTATTCGCCAATGTCTTGATCAAAAGGTGAAGGTTGTCCAGAACTTGTCGTATGATATTTGACACATTTTTTCAATAGTGAATTAATGAAAAGTTAAGTTGATAATCAATCACTTTTGGCTGAGTTTCGCAGCTTCAACCGATCATCAGTTCACTTTTTGATCTGAGAACAGGATGTTATGTACCGTTTTGAATGCATACATTGTTACTTTTACTGAACAGATCTTGAACACGATTGTCTTAATCAATTGATGCAGTGTACCTTTGGGGTTTCGGTATAACAATTACAATATGTTTCATATTGCAAACCAGTCAAAAACTGAGCTAAAAATTAACTGGAAAAGCAGCGGTTAATCAATCACAAGCCTCGGTCAAATCAATCACAGGCTGTCGGTTCGTGGTGTTTATTTAAAAAAAAAAATCTCGTTTCGGGTAGAGGCAGACTGTTGCGTGTTGCATATTGCATTTGTGTGACTGACGAACAGCAAAATTTTTTTCGTGCTGTCGTTGGTAACTAACATGAGAATGGAGTTCGAGATACTGTTGTGGAGTCGAATTAGCTGTCTTCTTTAAGACGTTCTAACGTTTTAAATGACTTTTTTGTGTGTGCTATAATGCCTTAGACTCTAGGGATGGCCACCAATGAACTAGTTTTTGGATTCCAAGTCGTTATAGGTTTCGCTTGGTGGGTTTTGGTACAATAATCCGGAAGTATCTGGAACACAATCGGAATAGCTCCGCAAGTGGCCAATTGCGACCTAGACACTTATTATGACCACCAAAGTAATTAGAGGCATGGTACATATGGTAGGCATGGTAATCATTGTTTTGGTCATGGCCATTATATTACCGAAACCTGTTTCGGCCATGTACCCGGAACCAGTTGACCGATTCCGGCCATTCTCATTGGCAACATGAGGGACCATAATACCTTTCTTTTGGCGGTTATTGAACTTAAATTGGTTGAAGGAAAGTCGAGAAAACCTAAAAATATGAATAAAAAACCCGTTCGTTTTTGGCACATGTGCCAAATTCGAACAGTGCCAACATTGAACCGTGCCAAAATCGAACGGGGTCTGTACTTGAATTATTTTCGAGAAAATTGCAGAAGAAAGTCTGGATTTTGCAATACAAAAAATGTCTTCTTTTGGCAACCCTTCATAATACAGTAAGTAATACTTCAGCAACCTAGAGCCGTGGTACCTCGTCCCGTATCAAGAATTTTCAGTCCTGGGCTATTTGTCGCCAATTTCCTAGGCGTCTCGACACTAGTAGATCCGATTTTACCGCTCTATTATCTGGCATCCTCGCGACATGTCCGGGTTATTGCAGCCTTCCGATCGTCGTCAGGTACACAATGGGAGTCTCTTCAAGTAGTGGCTGCAGCTCGTGATTCATGCCTGCGCCACTCTCCGCTTTCGGTTTGTACTCCACCAAATATTGTCCGCAACACTTTCCGTTCAAATACGGCCAGTGCGCGTATATCCTCCGTGAGCAGCGCCACGATTTCAAGTCCATAGAGAAACAAATTATAAACGTGGTTTTTGACGCATTATTTTCTAGGATAGTGTACCCGATACGCATACGTAATACATCACTCGATCCAAGGTAGCTTTGATAAGTCGTGTCAGTTTATTTGGAAAACCGTAGCCATGCATTACTTGCCATAGCTAGTTTCGATAGATTGCATCGCACGCTGCCTTGAAGTCCACGAAGACGTGATGTGTGGGCACGTTGTTCTCCCGGTATTTCTGAAGAATCTGCTGCTGATCTGGAGAGTGAAGATTTAATCCATCACTTCCCAACCAACCTGGGCGTTTATCTCCCCGATAACGATCTTGATGTTCCGTGGCGAGTAGCTGTCGTATGTTGCTCCCAACTGCGCGTAGAACGATTCCTTCTCGTCGTCAGGTCTACATTCGTGCGGACAGTGCACGTTTTCGATGCTATAGTTGAAGAAACGACCTTTGATCCTCAATAAACACATTCTCTCGTTGATCGCCTTCAAGTTGATCACGCGATCCCGCATTCTGCCAGCACACAAACACCCGTTCCCAGCTCGTTGGTTGCTCCACTAGTCTGGTAGAACTGGGTCTTGCCACCATGGACTCTTTCCACCTTCTTACCTTTGCGACAGTTCTCCTGCAAAAACCAGGATGCCGAACTTGCGAGGTTCTAACTGCCCAAGCAGTACCCTGTCTCCGTCCACAAAATTTAGCGACTTGCAGTTCCAGGTACCGAGATTCCACTCGTGGTAATTTATTTTTGCTTTGGTCGGTGCCGAGTTATATTTTCTCGATTGTTCGTAGTATAATTGTTTGAATAGGTTGCTTTACTAGAACCACCCAACCGAGTCTCGTAATGGGGCTGCCATCTAGGCTATAGTGTTCGAAGCAACAGGTTATTTGAATTCAACCGCCCGCCCCGGGTCAGACGCTGTTGTTAGTCACCCCTAACCAGAATCAGACGCTCAGAAAGGTTGGGGTTTGCTCCAAGGAGGTCAGCCCCCCCTCTTCCTTCCCAGGCAGTATACGACGGGGTCCCACCACGGGTAGGTTACCATGATCTTCGATTGGTTACTCGCGGTTCACGCACACTACGTGCTCGAGATGGAATGTTCCTCTATGGATAATGTAAGAGAGATTTTTTTCCGTACATCGATCCATCAGTTTTTATACATAAATCACATTGTGTTTTTCAATAATATTTGAAATAATACGTTGGAAAATAGTCTCTGCCCTGTCGCACCAGTTTAATTTCACTTTATTTTCACAATACAATATTTCATAGTACTTCTAATCAGTCTACAAAGTATTTTGGGCAATGTAAGGGATAATGTATATTTTTTATTGAACGTTACTAGTTCTAATAACTGAGTCTTTGACAGCTTTTCTATACAAACTGATGCATCGAAAAAAATTCACGGATAATTTTTTTCTACCAGAAATTTCGCGTGCGCTATCATAATTGTGCCCAGTAGCACTATCACGTGATACAACAGTAACATGTTCACACGTTTCTCATAGTTATAATTTTTGCTTCCGTTATAATTTTTGCTTCCGCTTTAATTGCCTATGATTCAGTTTTCAATTTTCTTGTATTCAAATAAATTGTCTTACAGTGGCCAGATGCCCAGAGACTTTAAATTACCCATATCGTGCGCGAATTTGTATAGTAAAGATCGCACTACCATTCGGATCAGTGCCCTCTCACTAACACTAGTCTCGCGTTTGACACTTGTTAATGGTGGGCAACTCGTGGGCGATTCAACGCTATGCTATGCTTCACGTATCAAAATGTTGGTAGAATCCTATTTAGTTACATCACATTTGCCATATACCCCATATTATGGTGCATGAGTTGACCTGTTTGTTTGATATTTCCTAAGAAAAGTTGAAAAAACCACCAAAAAAACTAATGCAATTATTTTTCTTATCTCTTTTCAGGTGAGATGTTATTTTATAAACCGACAACTAGTGAGTATAAACGCAGTAAAATTAACTGCATTGGATGGAAGATCAAATGAAACAAACTACTGCAGAACATTGCCAGCAATCTCGTGACAGACAATCATGAAATCATTCCTTTTAAGTTAGCAGTCACAGTCAAGTGACTCACAGCTTGCACGATGTGAAACATAGCAATCGCAGAGGCACGCTTTCATCACTAATTTGTGGAATGTCTGCGAATGATTCACGATCCTCTGGCAGTTTGGCGCTTTGCAATTTTCAAACGTTCAATTTGGCTAGATAGGCGATCACATAGTTATTATTCAGTAATTTCATTTCCAAACGGGGACGGTGCGTCATTGGAAAGGTTCACTTTGAGATCGCGTTCCGGGCGAGAAACCTCCGTAACTATCCAGGCCTGCGACAATATTTAACCGCACTGGACGGCTGCTGCTGCTGCGGTTGGTTTATTGCTAATGATGATGAGTAAGTGCTAAATCAGCCAACAATCGGCGTTAAATTACGACGATGATGATCTAACTTCACATTTTTCGGACTTGTTGCTTGCTTCTGGTTTCGACCTCCCGCAACATTCGAGTGCTCGCGCGTAGCCCGTTTGCCAATTGAATTTTGAGCAGAAACGTTTTAAAAAGTAGCAGCGCTCGGAATGAAATGTATTTTACAATCATTTTAGCCTGACTCCGACGGCGCTTGGCGCAGGGAATCTTCCGACACGCCCCTGCTATAGTTCAGTGAGTGGTCTGATTTGAAATTTTGAACCACCAATTTATGGTTGCACTGCGGAGTATGGAACAATTAGCAGCTCTCGACAAATAACCTAACTTTCTCAGCTACTTTCTGATGAATGGCTACTTTTTGCTGTATCGAGAATGGAGAAACAAAATTTTATCCTTTTTTATTCTGCAGCCCGTTTTTACTGCACATTAATTGTAGAGTGGAGAATAATTGTTGTAGAAGCTGACTTTGTTTTAAGAAGAGTGTGAAAGATTTGTAAAATGTTTACAAATCGTGAGAAACATGTCTTTTGTTCTCGACTCAATAAAATGTGCAAAGTTATGTTGCGAAATGCTTTCCCAAAAAAGCAAATGAAACGATTTTCATCTGTTTCATGTAAATTAAATCACCCGCAGTTAGATACCCGATCGAGGGAACAAGTGGTGCTCAAACCTGTAATAAAATGTAATCAAGTTAGGCCGATAATGGATACGGAAGTAATATGCGAAACTAGAGTGCGATGCGAATGCTGTCGCTCTTCCGCTCTAAAAATAGCGCACAACACAATTGGCTCATTCGAAGGTAAAAAATCAAACAGATTGCAACAAAGCGTGCACCTGCTGAGCCGGTCCGCAACCAAACCGCACAATTAGTGTTCCGTCCTTTACGCACGCAGCATGTCGCATCTGTTGGCCAACCATTGGATACTAATTAAGTGTATACGTGTAGAGGAAATTGACACGCTTCAGATTCAAATGGGAAGCAATTTCCACACGAACTTCTCATTGTTGCAGGCCGAAAACTGGACGGTCGAAGAATGCGTATTGGGATGGGACATCCAAACATCGCAGAGCAGCTGTTAACGTTTTTTTTGCTCTGAAGCCTGATGACCAGTTTCCAAATTTCGCTTCCAATTGGGGAAATTACACCTCAGGTACTGTGCACTGGAATACTGTCTAGTACGAACTTCAGCTGAGAATGTAATAATTGCAATTACAAGTTGAATGTTTTGCCCATTTAAGATCGTATATCGGTGCGAAAACCGGTTTTACGGGTTCGTCGCTAGCAGGCACAACATAAACGGTGGCCCTGATTCCGGGTACTGGCAACAAAATTCAAGTAGAATGACTGAGCAAAAGAACGAAAAAAAGGAAATGTTCCACGGCAAGCTGCGGGGGTACTCGGTAAATACCAAAACATCCCATCGCATGGGGATTTTTGAATAATGAGTGTCCTCTTCTTTACACACTGCGTGTGACTGTGGTTCAAGGTTTCGCCCCAGGATGGGCTACATTCAAGACTGAAAAGCAAAACCAGCCTGCATCGGTCTTTGGTACATAAAACCGGATTTCCATTCACTAGAATGGCACCGATTTGAAACGCTTTTTACACTATCGCGTAGGTACATGCAGGCCTATTCAACTGCAGGCGTCCACTATTTTTACGTTAGTTTCCAAAAATATGCTTCACAGTATTTTCCTTTCTTGTTACTGCTAGAACAGAAAGGAAGTGGTATACCCGAGACAAAGCGATAAACTCTGAAACAAATAGTTTCCTTTCTAGAAACTGCTGTTCCTGCTCCCAGTTTTGCCGTTTTGCGATTCTGTTACTATTTTCGTCGTCTGGCCAGATTATATTTTGTTCTAGGCTCGTGCGATATTCAATGCATGCATTCTAAGATCAAACCGTGTCATGCTACACTGGATGCATAACTGGTTCTGAATTTGTGTGAGATCAGATGAGGCAGCAGAACTTCCTATTCAAAGTGCACGAGTAATAGCAAATTAAATTTCATTACCAAACCTTCCAAAAAGTTCACGCCCTAAAGGTATCGGGCGTTGTTGTGATTGTGAGTAGCAAAATACAATCCACCTAAACTGTGAAAAGCTTTCCATGTTCCTCATTATATTGACTAGAATTTGTATTGAAACAGTTCTGCCTAAGCTAAATGATATGTATCTTTTGCCGAAAAATATTGTTTTGTTCAACCAGCCTGTAACAGTTTCAAATAATTTACAGAAGCACACAATGTAGTCCAGTCACTTTTGAACCGACTTCCATACCTTTGTTAGTAGCTCCAAACAAAGGTAAAATAAATGCATAGTAGTTAGATATTCATATCGTTGCTGCTGTTGGAATTGGATCGAACAGCATGAAAACCAGGGGCACCTGCCGAGACATGTTTGTTAATGCATTCGCCCAATACCTGCTGCTCACAGGATTTCATTATGCCAACCCCAGCCGACGGAGAAATTGCCTCCGAGATAGCATCGGGCGGTTATTTTTATAGCAATATAATACACGTGCTCGCAGATTGCCCGATTACTTTTGGTAACTCGTTTCGACGCCTGGGCGAAGGTGTCTGTTTATTCCATGCAAAATATCTTACATAAGTTCTGGCAGTTTCGAAACTGTTCATCTTTTTGTTTGTCTACTTACGAAGAATACACTTTCTTAGCAAACTACTCATGTAATCGCGAACAAAGTTACACACCGCAAACAACCAAATATTTTTACGCTTGCGTTTTGGTTATGCAAAATACTTTGGAAAATCGAAGTAACATCCCGAAATATGTGAAAAACTTTTACTACGTAGACATGACCCAATATGAGCATAACAAGGGTTGGTATAAACGACAAACGGCTGTCTGGAGGGAAAATCTACTTACGAAAAGCTTTCCCTTTAACTTCACTAAACTCCAAACACAAACTGGAAAGCCCTTTCCATAGACAAAGAATATTGGAGAGCCTAGTAGCAATCACTTCCGCGCAAATGTTGCACAAACAAACCCTCAAACACTGCTGTTTTCGCTCGAGCAAACGGTTCCGCAAGTTATTTGCAACCGGTGAACTGTTAAATCGATCGGATTTGAAAGTATTTTGACTGGAAAGTTCTAAACGGTTAGGGTAAGCGCGACTGTAAAGTTCATATTATTGCGATTTTGATTGACGGCATCGGGAGTTCTGCGATTAGGTTGGGGTTAGAATGCTTTCAATTTGATGTTATTCTAAAGCGGTTAGTTGGATGGTGTTGTTCAAGCATTTTATTGCATTTACTACAGTTTTGTATGTAATCTTGCACATACAAAACTTTTTTTTGTGATGTTGGGGAACATATTCACAAAACATATGACAAAACATTTGTAGAAACTGCTATGTTAATATATATTATATACCAATGATTATTAAGTTACGCCCTTAGAGCGTAAAGCTGCAAAACCCCCGATTATTTTGACCCAAAAAACTTGATTTAAGAGGCATACTGTCTTGAGAAAAGTTGATCCTTCAATTATTGTCCACTTTATAGAAGTTTCAATATTGTGAATAATCCACCTAAAATTAAGAAACGAATTTTCCTTTTTTTCATTTTCGTTTATAAAAGTTCACTTTGTTCGACAAGTGGTGGTCCCCGTGGTTCCCGATCAGGTCGAGGATCTTTTCGAGCTGGAAATTTTCTCGACTCAGCACTGGGGCACGGTGTATCGTTGTACTTATCCTACAACATGCAAAATGTACCAAAAACAATATCGATAACGAATTCTCTCAACTAATCTAGTTGATCGAGACCGCATTAGCCCCCCAGGCTAGCGTGCGGAATTGCTTGTTTTGTTCGATAAAGTTGAAGCACATTCTATAAGAAACAACTTTGTCCAAGACTCTATACTCCTATTTACCTGTTTAAATGGACTTTTATGGAGTTTCTATAGGTTGCCACTGAAAATCAATTTTTTTAATATAACATCTAATAGTGATTTTCTACAGTTTTTCAATGTTTTACAATGTTGTTTGCAATAACGAAACAACAATTTCATCAAAAAAGGATTTTCTTATCTCTTATATTTCTTCGGGTATTGACGACTTTTGTTAAATCAATGCACTAATTTACTTACAGATATCTACAAAATCTGCAAATATTCGCAGAAAAAAAACCTTTTCTTTTTTAATTATAAGGTAAACATCATTCAATCCAGATTTGGGCACATGTCTCCCGCTGTCTCTCTGTGTAGATATCTGTAAGTAAACCAGTGCTGTATTTTAATAAAAATCTTCAACAACTTAAATAATATAAGAGATAAAAATGAGATTTTTTCGGTGAATTTGTGTGTTTTATTATAGTAAACAACATTGTAGAACATTGAAACATTTGAGAAAATCACCATAAATATTGCAAAAAAAAGATTTTAGGGCTTCATTAAAACACTCCACAATAGTTTATTTAAATAGGCAGATAGAAGTATAGTGTCTTCGACGGACTTGTTTCGTATAAAATGAGTCACAACTTTGCCGAACTATTTGGATTTTTTTATCCAAAAACGAGAGAAATAAAATTCCTTTCTAATTTTTAGATAGATTATTAACAAAATTCTAACTACTAGAAAATGGAGAATAATCAATATAACAACTTTGCTGAAGACACTACGGCTCAAAAATCAATTGTTGCATTATTTTAGTACAAATCGCAAACAGGCTTAGTAAAATGTGACACTTTACCGTCAAATGTCCTTTCTTTTTACTCTAACCGCCTCATGAATAAGCTATTCATGAGAGTTCACATACAGCTAAAGCTCACACCGGCAACGAAGCTGTCTTGTGTTGCCTGCTGATCGGCTGCGGCTGTCATCGATGATATAGTCCCCCCACGATTATGGATTACTTAAGAAGATGTATGAATTCGAAAAATCATTTCTGACCACTTTCATTGTTTATAAGTAATCTAAAAATGTTTTCAGTAACAGAAATATGTAATCTTTCATCGAGTATTTCTTTCCATATTTTGTGCATATTTGTCAGAAAATATATTTATTTCATAACTCACCAAATACACAATTATGGATCACTTTTGAGCGCGGTTCTAATTATGAGACAATTCGCATCATATTATGGATCAGCATAATAAAACAGCTTTTGGCAATGAATTCATTCAATAAACCTTATTCAAATTATGTAATCTGACGAAATAATATATTTCAAATCGTATTAAAGATCCCACATGGCCTGGCCACATTTTATGTGGTTTTTGAGGTTGCAGTTAAATCGAGAGTCCAGGTCTGTCGCTCCCGAAGGTAGCAATGAACCATTGTATACAGTACATCATAACAGTTTCCCGCTTTACGTAGCTTTCCTGTCCCTCGTGCCTTGGAAATAATATTTTTCAAAGGCTCAGCACTGTTTAGCTTCCGTCTAGAGCTCAATAGAAATTGAGAGGGTGTTTTATTTGGTGAAAATAACATTTGAATCGAAGTGATCCATATTTATAGAAAACTATCTTCTCTCGGTCCCTATTATGAAACACTTAGAAAATAACTAATTTTTACAAAAAAATCGTTATCAACCATCATCATTTTGATGAATCGTGAAGAACTTACCTTGATCTTTATGTATAAGTTATTTTTTGCATGAGAATAAGCGATATCACATACGAACCTTATGAATGAGGAGCGTGCTACTTAGGCTGATTGAGAGAAACGACGAATATTTTGATAGATTCTGGAAGACAACATTTCACGCTTATAAAAAACACATCAATCTAGGAATAAGAACGATGTATTCTGGGTTCAAAGCTAGCAAATATGGCATATTTTACTGCAAAAATGTTACATGCCTTCGAACCGTTAGTTTAACTGAGTTAAATAACATGAGACACAAAAGTGATCCGTAATTGTGGGACTTCCATAATTGTGGGGGAAGTGTATTGACTCTTTCTTAGGCCGATGCCATGATGAACACGTTCATATATGGGAAACCATTGTTAATATTATTACAAACACGCGAATAAACGGGTTTCGCACTGCATCGCTTGCATTATAGCACCGTCCTTACTCTTAAGAATAATAATCACTTGGCAGCCCTCTCGGATTTGTATCGAAAGATTTCGCGCTGTAAAGGCTGTCATTAGCGATAGCTTAGAAGAACCAACATTCATATGGAGATGAAAAATAACAGCCCGTTTGTAGTTGCATGTGTGTGCTGTCGCCAGTTGCTGCCGGACTGTTCACCGAACGTGTTGGGAGCAGAGAGAGCTGTGCAATACAATGAGAGCCGGATTAGTTGAAAATTTGCTGTCACTGTCTTGCAGTCATTTTATTAAGCTCAATGGCAAATAACCAAAGAAAAATGTGAGATAAACATAAACTTCCTTCAAAGAAATTGTTTGTTTCGTTGTAGCAAACAATATTGTAGCACGTTGAAAAATTGTAGAAAATCACTTTGAAGAGTTAAATTGAAAACAAACAACTTTTGGGGGTAATCTATAGAAAACTCCACAGAAGTTAAAGTAGTTTAAATAAGTAGGTGGAAAATATGGTGTATTCAACAAAGTTGTTTCTTTTAAAATGTGCTGCAATTGTGCCGTACAAAGTGGATTTTTATATTCTGAAAAGAGAAAAGTTAAACTCGTTTTTTACTGGTTAGTGGTTTAATCACAAAATTGCAACTCCTTTAATATAGAGAATAATTAATAGAACAAATATACTGAAAACACTGAGGTTCCAAAATCAGTTTTTTTGAATTGAAACAATTGTCTGTGATTAGTTTGCTAATAATCTATCTTGAAATCATTACCTACATAAAGGCCCGGATATGAGGGAAGGGGGGGGGGGGCCTAGGTCAAAGGGGGCAAACACCCGAACCTCTGGACTCGAGGGCCCCTTGGTCCTGAGCCAGACGTGAAGACAGAGTGAAGACCTTTTTTTCGCTCGTCACCTTCCAGTGAAGTGTTAAGTCATTTCACAATTTGATTTTTTTTATAAATGTTCTAAAAAAAGGCTCCACAAAAATGTCTGCCCCGGCCTTGTCTACAAATAAGAAGAAATGTATGATTACAAATAACATTTTCTCAGTGGTTTTTGCAACACTGACGATAGTTCTCCCACTTTTTTGTAATTTTTTTTTAATTATATGATGTGTATTTTTAACGCAGGTTTTAAATAATGACCAGTTTTAAATGTTAATCACTCGGTTAGTTTTTAGGTTAATTTTTTTTGTTCTTTCAGCAATCAATTGGAAAGTTAGCTACGCATCCACAGAAAATTGTAATTTGATTACAGAAACTATTGTATAGTATTGAAAATGGTCAAGCCTTGTGCAGATCTCGGCCAATTGAAGCTGAATTGAGTGCATATCTATATACTTATCCCGGTCAATAGAATATTCTACCCAATTAACCGAAAATGCGCTCTTTGGGTTTTTTAAGAGTCTACTATCACATCAAATAACAATGCGTGGCTGAAAGTGCGACATCCCTTTTTTCAGCCGCACAGATGCAATATGCAACACGAAACAGCGTAATAAGCTGTTGCGTGACTTAAAATGCTGCGTCTTTTTTTTTGTATGATTTGGACCACTGCGACCATTGCTTAGGGCTCAAAAGGTAAAAAGTGGAACTCAGTTTTTTAGCGCCTTTCATCTTCATTCTCCGGAACAATTATCTGTTTGACCTTGCGATCGGCATGTGGTGTCAATTTTGTGGCTTTTGAGCATCAATCTGATTCCAAACATACTCATATTGAGAGATATTCAGTCATTGTGGGCAGTCTTCCCAAAATTTGAAGTCGCCATTTTAAAGTTGAAAATGGTGTCCAGATTCGATTCTTTGCTTCTATACATCATCCCGATTAAGAAAATACCCATATTGAGTGGTATTATGTCACTTTCGGCCGTTTTTTAAAAACCGGAATTCGCCATCTTGAATTTCAAATTGGTATGCGGAGTCTATTTTCGGCATCTGGCCATTGTTCTGGTTTTGGAAATACCGATATTGGGTGGTATTCGGTCGTTTTCGGCTGTTTCTCAAAAACCAGAAGTTCTCGAAATCAAAAATAGTATTTGTAGTTGATGTTTGGCTGCTGTGCATCCTCCTGATCATTTTAGGCCTTTTTCGGAAAAATTGTTTGAAATGCCCCCTCTCCTGTTTTCTGACTATGGAGGGTATCAAACCATCATAGAAACATTTCTTGCCCCCAGAAACTTCCACATGTCAAATTTAGTCCCATTTGCTTGATTAGTTACCGAATAATACAGAAATTAGTGTTTAATTTGTATTAGAGCCCTCCCTTCCAGAAGTCTTAACCAACATAAAAGTATTTATTACTCCTAAAACCTTCACATACCAAATTAGGTACCATGTATTTGAATAATTGTTCAGTTAGAGCCCTCCCTTCCAGGGAGGGAGGGGTATCGAACCTCCAGGAAAATTTTGTTTGCCACTAAAATCCAAACATGCCATATTTGGCTCTATCTGCTTGAGTAGTTCTCGAGTTATGCAGAAATTTGTGTTTCATTTGTATAGGAGCTCTCTCTTCCAGAAAAGGCAGAGGTGTCGAATCACCATGCAAAGAATTTTTACCCTTGGATATATAAAAAACAGTATCGCACGCTAACCTGGGGGGCTAATGCGGTCTCGATCAACTAGATTAGTTGAGTACAACGATACACCGTGCCCCGGTGCTGGGTCGAGAAAATTTCCAGCGAAAAGATCCTCGATCTGATCGGGAATCGAACCCTAAAATTGCTCGACTAGGAGGAGTGCTTTAAATACGGCGTAAAATCTCTTTGTGTTTTCGAAACTAGGAAAATGACATATCTTGAGTTAAAGGAGTGCCACTTACAACATTGAACTTAAATAATAAGCGATAAGTGAGCGTGTGATTAGCTATCCATTGCTTTTCCAATCGAGTTTTGGTTTGTTTTTTCCCTGGTTTGCAATTTAAAAGATATGCTTATTATTATATCAAAAGTTTGAGGGAAACTGCACCCATCAATTGAGTTATTTGTGTTCAAGATCTGTCTAGTGGAAGTAACAATGTATGCATTCAAAACGGCAAATGGCACGTTCGATTCCATTCTGTTCTCAGTAATAGGAGCGAGCTGGTGATTGGTTGAAATTGTTTGGTTTTTAACTCAACATTTTATCAATTTACTATTGAATAGATGTGTTTACTGTTACACCACAAATTTGGGACAACCATTTTATAAAGATTTTATAAAGATTTTATAAGGTTGTTTGATTTGGAAAAAAAACTTGGTCAAATCAGTTGGAGCTTTCTCGGTTCTCGCTTATGTATGTTTAAAACTACGTCCCTAAAAACATTACATTACCATGTATGTTGTGGTTTTTGTAATGCTTACATTTTTTCTAAAAAACTCGAATCTAAACGAAAAATCTGGTTAGAGAAATTTCTATGTGCAATGACATTCCCGCTGCTGAACTCCGCAGCACACGTACCTTACAGACTGACAGTGAACAAAACAAAAAACTAGCTTGACCGTGACAAATTTGCGGGAAACCATAGCAGTGCTTGAAAGCAAACCGTAAAACCACTGATTACTGCCGTCTCGTGCCCTTCGTACACAAATGCTCACAGGTCTGGCTATCGTAGAGAGAGCAGTCATTATTTCCGTTCAAAGACTATCGTTTCACTCGAAGTGGTGTAATTTACTCTTCCGCTGCCCTTTCTATTTCATGCTTTGCTTTTGCTCCACACGAAGCTCATCACATCGTCTGCGGAATCAAATCGTTGACCTTTCCGACATCAAAAGCAATTTGTTTCGGTCAATCAAAATACAATATTTACGCCTATGATCGAGCTGTTTGAAGTTTGACGCGGCTGTCGGATGCCTTACCATCAACCATCAGCATCGCATCGTCTTCCATCGTCAATCGAAAACAAAGACTGTGATTAGCATGCTAATCGGTTCTGATTGATGGCGGCCAAAGGAAGTGTCATTCGTTCGGTAGCGTCATACACCCATCATCAGTCAGCAAGCTAGACGCGCATGCACTCTAAGCTGCGCTGCTGACCCCCCATCAAACGAACGAAGAGTGCAGCGTCCGGGAATGAAAGTGAAAACGAGATTATTCACAGACCGGCTGCTGTTGTTATCAACTTCCTCTGGTGGTGCAATATTAACTAGGCATTTCGTAACGCTGATAGATTTCAGTCGACACTTCTGGGAATAGCTCTGGATATGATAAGGGCTTCAATCTGTTTTGGCAAAACTTACTACTAGAAAAAAAGTCGTTTACAAAAGTCAAAACATTTGTGCTATTGTAGTCTATGCAAATGAAGCTAACCCTTGTCCAGCCAACTTTCGTAACCCCTTGCAGCTCGCTGCATTCGGCTATAATGTACGCCACTTCTCTGCATTGCAATCGGTCGCATTAGAGTCATTTTTCGCTCCCCACCTGTAAATGACTTTCCGAAGGAAATCTTTTCAACACTGCTCGCGTCCCCAAGAATTGAATCCATCGTCCATTAGCACCGCTCCCGCAATAGGTTGAGGTCGGTAACGCAAATAATTACGCTAGACTCGAACGACGAAGGGACAGGACTCGGATCGTTGAATCGAACTTGCTGGGAGGTGGGGAAAGGGATCACAAAGTGAGTGCAAAAAGTGGCCCTGCGAAAGGTTCTTCCCCTTCTGGGATGCAGAATGAACAAAAACACCAGGTAAGGTAATGATCCATTTGGCCGCTGTTGTTGTCCTGCTACAAAGGGAGGAAATTGTTGGGAAAGTCATTATAGAAATGTACGCATTTGCGCCATTTGGAACGGTATAATGGCGGGGGGTCGTTAATGAGAGTGAGAACTTACAATTGAATTATGTGAACGGAAAGTTGTGAAAAGTTTCAGGATTGGCTCTCTGTTGTTGTGCCATCCTTATGGGATATACGACCGTAAACCAGCCTCGTTTTGTGGGTATGTTTTGCTTAACAAACTTGATTGCGACTAAATTACCAAACCTCTGCGGCACACGTACAAACCAGATGCGTCACAGGTACTGCTAAAGGGTCAAGGTTTCCGATAACAATCACCGATCGGCCTGGGTAAACATTTGAAAACTTATTCTGGCTTCATTCGACTGTAATTGATAAGTTGGAGATTCATTCGGTTGTAGAACGTTCGATTCGGTGCACAACTTGGCAACCAAACTATTCAGCCGTGAAACCTCATGGTCACACTGCAATGATTCAATCACGATTCCGGACTTGGGTTTGGGTCAATGGTTTGCCATGATTTGCTAACGGGCTTAAATGACGTCAAGGCAAATTTCAAACCGTTATCAATCATTTAGCGAAAGGAAACATAAGAAAATTCATTATATCGAAAATATGGTGGAAACCACTTTGCGCGTTCCGATTGACTGACACCGGTCACATTGTGAACCCCGATAACCACGGTATCCCCGTCAGAATAACAGTCAGTCAAATATGTAAATGCCGTCTTGGTCTGCCGTTTTCAATATAACAACTTTGCTGAAGACACTACGGCTCAAAAATCAATTGTTGCATTATTTTAGTACAAATCGCAAACAGGCTTAGTAAAATGTGACACTTTACCGTCAAATGTCCTTTCTTTTTACTCTAACCGCCTCATGAATAAGCTATTCATGAGAGTTCACATACAGCTAAAGCTCACACCGGCAACGAAGCTGTCTTGTGTTGCCTGCTGATCGGCTGCGGCTGTCATCGATGATATAGTCCCCCCACGATTATGGATTACTTAAGAAGATGTATGAATTCGAAAAATCATTTCTGACCACTTTCATTGTTTATAAGTAATCTAAAAATGTTTTCAGTAACAGAAATATGTAATCTTTCATCGAGTATTTCTTTCCATATTTTGTGCATATTTGTCAGAAAATATATTTATTTCATAACTCACCAAATACACAATTATGGATCACTTTTGAGCGCGGTTCTAATTATGAGACAATTCGCATCATATTATGGATCAGCATAATAAAACAGCTTTTGGCAATGAATTCATTCAATAAACCTTATTCAAATTATGTAATCTGACGAAATAATATATTTCAAATCGTATTAAAGATCCCACATGGCCTGGCCACATTTTATGTGGTTTTTGAGGTTGCAGTTAAATCGAGAGTCCAGGTCTGTCGCTCCCGAAGGTAGCAATGAACCATTGTATACAGTACATCATAACAGTTTCCCGCTTTACGTAGCTTTCCTGTCCCTCGTGCCTTGGAAATAATATTTTTCAAAGGCTCAGCACTGTTTAGCTTCCGTCTAGAGCTCAATAGAAATTGAGAGGGTGTTTTATTTGGTGAAAATAACATTTGAATCGAAGTGATCCATATTTATAGAAAACTATCTTCTCTCGGTCCCTATTATGAAACACTTAGAAAATAACTAATTTTTACAAAAAAATCGTTATCAACCATCATCATTTTGATGAATCGTGAAGAACTTACCTTGATCTTTATGTATAAGTTATTTTTTGCATGAGAATAAGCGATATCACATACGAACCTTATGAATGAGGAGCGTGCTACTTAGGCTGATTGAGAGAAACGACGAATATTTTGATAGATTCTGGAAGACAACATTTCACGCTTATAAAAAACACATCAATCTAGGAATAAGAACGATGTATTCTGGGTTCAAAGCTAGCAAATATGGCATATTTTACTGCAAAAATGTTACATGCCTTCGAACCGTTAGTTTAACTGAGTTAAATAACATGAGACACAAAAGTGATCCGTAATTGTGGGACTTCCATAATTGTGGGGGAAGTGTATTGACTCTTTCTTAGGCCGATGCCATGATGAACACGTTCATATATGGGAAACCATTGTTAATATTATTACAAACACGCGAATAAACGGGTTTCGCACTGCATCGCTTGCATTATAGCACCGTCCTTACTCTTAAGAATAATAATCACTTGGCAGCCCTCTCGGATTTGTATCGAAAGATTTCGCGCTGTAAAGGCTGTCATTAGCGATAGCTTAGAAGAACCAACATTCATATGGAGATGAAAAATAACAGCCCGTTTGTAGTTGCATGTGTGTGCTGTCGCCAGTTGCTGCCGGACTGTTCACCGAACGTGTTGGGAGCAGAGAGAGCTGTGCAATACAATGAGAGCCGGATTAGTTGAAAATTTGCTGTCACTGTCTTGCAGTCATTTTATTAAGCTCAATGGCAAATAACCAAAGAAAAATGTGAGATAAACATAAACTTCCTTCAAAGAAATTGTTTGTTTCGTTGTAGCAAACAATATTGTAGCACGTTGAAAAATTGTAGAAAATAACTTTGAAGAGTTAAATTGAAAACAAACAACTTTTGGGGGTAATCTATAGAAAACTCCACAGAAGTTAAAGTAGTTTAAATAAGTAGGTGGAAAATATGGTGTATTCAACAAAGTTGTTTCTTTTAAAATGTGCTGCAATTGTGCCGTACAAAGTGGATTTTTATATTCTGAAAAGAGAAAAGTTAAACTCGTTTTTTACTGGTTAGTGGTTTAATCACAAAATTGCAACTCCTTTAATATAGAGAATAATTAATAGAACAAATATACTGAAAACACTGAGGTTCCAAAATCAGTTTTTTTGAATTGAAACAATTGTCTGTGATTAGTTTGCTAATAATCTATCTTGAAATCATTACCTACATAAAGGCCCGGATATGAGGGAAGGGGGGGGGGGCTAGGTCAAAGGGGGCAAACACCCGAACCTCTGGACTCGAGGGCCCCTTGGTCCTGAGCCAGACGTGAAGACAGAGTGAAGACCTTTTTTTCGCTCGTCACCTTCCAGTGAAGTGTTAAGTCATTTCACAATTTGATTTTTTTTATAAATGTTCTAAAAAAAGGCTCCACAAAAATGTCTGCCCCGGCCTTGTCTACAAATAAGAAGAAATGTATGATTACAAATAACATTTTCTCAGTGGTTTTTGCAACACTGACGATAGTTCTCCCACTTTTTTGTAATTTTTTTTTAATTATATGATGTGTATTTTTAACGCAGGTTTTAAATAATGACCAGTTTTAAATGTTAATCACTCGGTTAGTTTTTAGGTTAATTTTTTTTGTTCTTTCAGCAATCAATTGGAAAGTTAGCTACGCATCCACAGAAAATTGTAATTTGATTACAGAAACTATTGTATAGTATTGAAAATGGTCAAGCCTTGTGCAGATCTCGGCCAATTGAAGCTGAATTGAGTGCATATCTATATACTTATCCCGGTCAATAGAATATTCTACCCAATTAACCGAAAATGCGCTCTTTGGGTTTTTTAAGAGTCTACTATCACATCAAATAACAATGCGTGGCTGAAAGTGCGACATCCCTTTTTTCAGCCGCACAGATGCAATATGCAACACGAAACAGCGTAATAAGCTGTTGCGTGACTTAAAATGCTGCGTCTTTTTTTTTGTATGATTTGGACCACTGCGACCATTGCTTAGGGCTCAAAAGGTAAAAAGTGGAACTCAGTTTTTTAGCGCCTTTCATCTTCATTCTCCGGAACAATTATCTGTTTGACCTTGCGATCGGCATGTGGTGTCAATTTTGTGGCTTTTGAGCATCAATCTGATTCCAAACATACTCATATTGAGAGATATTCAGTCATTGTGGGCAGTCTTCCCAAAATTTGAAGTCGCCATTTTAAAGTTGAAAATGGTGTCCAGATTCGATTCTTTGCTTCTATACATCATCCCGATTAAGAAAATACCCATATTGAGTGGTATTATGTCACTTTCGGCCGTTTTTTAAAAACCGGAATTCGCCATCTTGAATTTCAAATTGGTATGCGGAGTCTATTTTCGGCATCTGGCCATTGTTCTGGTTTTGGAAATACCGATATTGGGTGGTATTCGGTCGTTTTCGGCTGTTTCTCAAAAACCAGAAGTTCTCGAAATCAAAAATAGTATTTGTAGTTGATGTTTGGCTGCTGTGCATCCTCCTGATCATTTTAGGCCTTTTTCGGAAAAATTGTTTGAAATGCCCCCTCTCCTGTTTTCTGACTATGGAGGGTATCAAACCATCATAGAAACATTTCTTGCCCCCAGAAACTTCCACATGTCAAATTTAGTCCCATTTGCTTGATTAGTTACCGAATAATACAGAAATTAGTGTTTAATTTGTATTAGAGCCCTCCCTTCCAGAAGTCTTAACCAACATAAAAGTATTTATTACTCCTAAAACCTTCACATACCAAATTAGGTACCATGTATTTGAATAATTGTTCAGTTAGAGCCCTCCCTTCCAGGGAGGGAGGGGTATCGAACCTCCAGGAAAATTTTGTTTGCCACTAAAATCCAAACATGCCATATTTGGCTCTATCTGCTTGAGTAGTTCTCGAGTTATGCAGAAATTTGTGTTTCATTTGTATAGGAGCTCTCTCTTCCAGAAAAGGCAGAGGTGTCGAATCACCATGCAAAGAATTTTTACCCTTGGATATATAAAAAACAGTATCGCACGCTAACCTGGGGGGCTAATGCGGTCTCGATCAACTAGATTAGTTGAGTACAACGATACACCGTGCCCCGGTGCTGGGTCGAGAAAATTTCCAGCGAAAAGATCCTCGATCTGATCGGGAATCGAACCCTAAAATTGCTCGACTAGGAGGAGTGCTTTAAATACGGCGTAAAATCTCTTTGTGTTTTCGAAACTAGGAAAATGACATATCTTGAGTTAAAGGAGTGCCACTTACAACATTGAACTTAAATAATAAGCGATAAGTGAGCGTGTGATTAGCTATCCATTGCTTTTCCAATCGAGTTTTGGTTTGTTTTTTCCCTGGTTTGCAATTTAAAAGATATGCTTATTATTATATCAAAAGTTTGAGGGAAACTGCACCCATCAATTGAGTTATTTGTGTTCAAGATCTGTCTAGTGGAAGTAACAATGTATGCATTCAAAACGGCAAATGGCACGTTCGATTCCATTCTGTTCTCAGTAATAGGAGCGAGCTGGTGATTGGTTGAAATTGTTTGGTTTTTAACTCAACATTTTATCAATTTACTATTGAATAGATGTGTTTACTGTTACACCACAAATTTGGGACAACCATTTTATAAAGATTTTATAAAGATTTTATAAGGTTGTTTGATTTGGAAAAAAAACTTGGTCAAATCAGTTGGAGCTTTCTCGGTTCTCGCTTATGTATGTTTAAAACTACGTCCCTAAAAACATTACATTACCATGTATGTTGTGGTTTTTGTAATGCTTACATTTTTTCTAAAAAACTCGAATCTAAACGAAAAATCTGGTTAGAGAAATTTCTATGTGCAATGACATTCCCGCTGCTGAACTCCGCAGCACACGTACCTTACAGACTGACAGTGAACAAAACAAAAAACTAGCTTGACCGTGACAAATTTGCGGGAAACCATAGCAGTGCTTGAAAGCAAACCGTAAAACCACTGATTACTGCCGTCTCGTGCCCTTCGTACACAAATGCTCACAGGTCTGGCTATCGTAGAGAGAGCAGTCATTATTTCCGTTCAAAGACTATCGTTTCACTCGAAGTGGTGTAATTTACTCTTCCGCTGCCCTTTCTATTTCATGCTTTGCTTTTGCTCCACACGAAGCTCATCACATCGTCTGCGGAATCAAATCGTTGACCTTTCCGACATCAAAAGCAATTTGTTTCGGTCAATCAAAATACAATATTTACGCCTATGATCGAGCTGTTTGAAGTTTGACGCGGCTGTCGGATGCCTTACCATCAACCATCAGCATCGCATCGTCTTCCATCGTCAATCGAAAACAAAGACTGTGATTAGCATGCTAATCGGTTCTGATTGATGGCGGCCAAAGGAAGTGTCATTCGTTCGGTAGCGTCATACACCCATCATCAGTCAGCAAGCTAGACGCGCATGCACTCTAAGCTGCGCTGCTGACCCCCCATCAAACGAACGAAGAGTGCAGCGTCCGGGAATGAAAGTGAAAACGAGATTATTCACAGACCGGCTGCTGTTGTTATCAACTTCCTCTGGTGGTGCAATATTAACTAGGCATTTCGTAACGCTGATAGATTTCAGTCGACACTTCTGGGAATAGCTCTGGATATGATAAGGGCTTCAATCTGTTTTGGCAAAACTTACTACTAGAAAAGTTTCAGGATTGGCTCTCTGTTGTTGTGCCATCCTTATGGGATATACGACCGTAAACCAGCCTCGTTTTGTGGGTATGTTTTGCTTAACAAACTTGATTGCGACTAAATTACCAAACCTCTGCGGCACACGTACAAACCAGATGCGTCACAGGTACTGCTAAAGGGTCAAGGTTTCCGATAACAATCACCGATCGGCCTGGGTAAACATTTGAAAACTTATTCTGGCTTCATTCGACTGTAATTGATAAGTTGGAGATTCATTCGGTTGTAGAACGTTCGATTCGGTGCACAACTTGGCAACCAAACTATTCAGCCGTGAAACCTCATGGTCACACTGCAATGATTCAATCACGATTCCGGACTTGGGTTTGGGTCAATGGTTTGCCATGATTTGCTAACGGGCTTAAATGACGTCAAGGCAAATTTCAAACCGTTATCAATCATTTAGCGAAAGGAAACATAAGAAAATTCATTATATCGAAAATATGGTGGAAACCACTTTGCGCGTTCCGATTGACTGACACCGGTCACATTGTGAACCCCGATAACCACGGTATCCCCGTCAGAATAACAGTCAGTCAAATATGTAAATGCCGTCTTGGTCTGCCGTTTCGTGGTTTCTGCTGCCGCAGGCCGTTCCTTAATGACACGCATTTTTCGACACGAAAATGCGATATTGTGGGCTGATAGAATGTTTCGCACAGGTCGGAAAGCCAACAAGTTTCCTTTGAATTTGCTTTTTTTTTCACACGTGGCATTTCGCGACTACGGATATGAAAAAGGACAAGTTCCGGCGTGGGGTTTCCTGAAAAATGCATTGTGATACCTTCTGTATTTGGCTGGATAATTACACGAAGTGAACATCTATTCAAAAGTATCAATTTTACAATGAATGGTTCGAGAAATTGTGGTTTAACGTTTGTATTAACACTGTTAGTTTCTAAGAAAAGAGCAATAATAATGTTAAATAAAAAAGCAAGCACCTGGTGTCACGAAAAATATAAAGCAAATACACAAACAACAAAAAATATTTTTATATAAAAATAGTAGGGTACCGAATGTCTTCAGGTTCCAGGTTTTCAGTTTTCTGCACCAGTCTTATGCGAAAACCTGCACTAGAAAACCATTGCAGAAGATGTTCGATGCCTTCATTTTCGAAACAAAAAGCATAGAACAGAAACAAAACTCTTATAAACAAAAGTAGATATAAACGTTATAAAATTAGAAAAAAAGCATACAGGAAACTGTGAGAAACAGTAAACATAAAGCTTCAAAAAAATAAATGAAAGGAAGGGAAACAAACATGAACCCAAATAATAAAAAATAGTAAATGAAACTGTAAAATCACAAAATAAAACCGAAGTCACAAAACCAGCCGAAGAGTAAATCAGACTAGAAAAACAAACGTTTAAAAAAACAGAAAAACAAACGTCGAAAACTCAGCAAAACAGGAAAAAATGAAACAAGAACATAGTAACAAAAACATAAAACAAAAAGAAGCAATGAAAAAACAGACAAACCTACTAAACAATCTAACACACAACAAAAAAAACTTGATACTAGTAAAACAGGAAAAGAAACAAAAAGCTGGTAAGCAGAAAAACAACTGCAAAACAACTGCAAAGCCACACACAGCATAATGTTGAAACAAATGATTGACAGAACGAAACCGAAAAATTAGTAAAATCTAAAAAAATAGCAATTGTGCAATGGCAAACATAACAATTTTTCATTTAATATCTCTAGCTCTCTGAACTTGAACGTCTGTCTGGCTTAACTTCAGAAGATTCAGGAAAAGTAAAAATAAAATCATTTGAGTACAAGATATATGAAAAATAATAGAACAAAAAACAGCAGAATATAGAAAGTCAAAACGGAAGAAAACATAAATAACAGAATTCATATGAAAAAAGTCCAAATTTAGTAAAGCAGATAATGAATAAATGAATCAATAAAAACATTTAAAAACAAAGTAAACCCGATCAGAAGAGCATAACTAAAAAGTTGCAAAATTCTATCAACGGGAGATACAAGTAACATACTTTGATACGATTTTGTTTTTCCCATTTGCTTTTGATAACAAAATTGAATCTGAATGAGTTATATAACAAATCATGAAATGGAGTTGTTCTGAAACAAATCTAACAATTTTTTCGTCTCTATCAAAACCTGTTGTTTATAACAATGGATGTTGTTATACTGTTCTATGTGCTATCTAATTTTGTTAGAAAGCTGATACGTTAGTAACAAAGTTTGATATGGGTTTGATATTAGTAGAATATTTTTTGTTATAATTTCTGTTATTTTAACACCTAACGGGGTCAACATTAAAACACAACCTGAAAGGTTTTTCACATAACAAACTAACAGCCTCTGTTACATTTTTGTTTTTTCTTTCTGATCGGGAATTCATTGAAATCTGTGCAATAGTATAGAACAAAAGATACGAAAATAACTGGAACTAGTTAACATAATATTGAAAACAGAAATTTAATATATGAGGTACAAAAATTGAGAAGAGACAACAACTAATAGAAAACTTCCAGAGAAGAGCAAATCTCAGTAGAAATAAAATCAAAATCATTTGGGAACAAAGACTATGAAACAATAAGAGAAAAGCTCTAAATCGAATATAAACGTTATAAGATTTTAAAAAAAAACAGGATAAATAAATCTTTAAAACGAAAATGAAAAAAATAAGCGAAACATAAACCAGAGAAGGAGGAACAAAAATAGTAGAAAATAATAAAAGAAACTGCAAAATCACAGAAATAAAAGAAAGAATAGCCAGAAAGTAAATCAAACTTGAAAAAAAGGTTAACGACAAACACCAGAACAACAGCAGCCAGAAAAACGTAAAAATCAGCAAAACAGTAGAAACAGAATTGAAGGAAATGAGAACACAGTAAACAGAAAACAAAGAGGAACAAATGCAAAAACTAAAATTAAGACTAGTAAAACAAGAGAAAAAAATAAGCTAGAAAAGCAGAAAAAATAGAAAAATTAGTAAACTCGAAAAAAAGGCAATCATAAAAAACTTCCATTCAAAATCTTAACTTCGAGAGCACGCTCCACAAAATAAACAAAAACGTTCGACATTTACAGTCTACTATTTACTGAAGAACAAAAGAATCGGAAAAACTGGAAAAAAAACTACAAAAAATGGAAAACAAAAACAGAAAATATAAGCCAAGAAAATTAAAAAAAGAGTAAACCAGTACCAGTGACCAGTAAACTTCCAGAGAAAAACAAATGCTAGAAGCAGCAAAACTAAAATCATTTGAGTACAAGAACCATGAAACGATAATAGAGTACATTCAAATCAAAAAATAGAAAATTAGAACAGGAAGAAACACGATTAACAAAACAAAACAAAAACAACTAGAAAAATGCGATAAATAAGTGAAACTTTATCAAACAACGATATTGAAGGGTTCTCTTTGTTTGATAAAGTTTTATTTATTTATCAAATAATGCTAAATAGCATAGAACAAAAAAACAGGAACAACAAACAGCGCAAACGGCAAATGAATATCAACAGAATCTGTACAAACAGATGAATAATATATCAACAGGAAAATGAAAAAAAAAACATTGGAATATCAACAAAAATTGTGTAACGGTCGAATTTTAGTGTTGCAGAGAACAGAAGAAACGAAAAAAACTGGAAAATGTTAAACTTGAAATAGTGAAAAGAAGATAAGAAAATTGAAAAAAATATAGTAAAACAGAAAGGCTGACTCACAACTAATTGAAAACAATCATAGGAGAGCAAAAATAAAATCATTTGAGTACAAGAACTACGAAACAATAATAGGAAACATCGGAAACAAAAAACAATTCAAAACTTAAAACAACAAAATCAGAAAATGAAAGCGGAAGAGAATACGATTATCAGAATAAAAACCTAAATTAATCCACCTAGCGGTCAGACCCAGCCTTTCTCATTTAAACTTATTATTTGTAAAAATAGATTTACATGAACGCTTCAATTCAGTAAATGTATATTCACTCTTTAGGTTCTAAAAAATTGATGCTGTAATCTATACATATAAAAATGCAGTCCGGTCTGTCTGTCTGTTTGATCCATATAGGCTTGAAAACTACCGAACCGATCGACGAGCGATATTGTTTTATGTTTTAAGGAGTAAAAAATATGTCCATAATAGTTGGACGCCCCTCCCTTTTCTCGAAGGGAGGGGTTCCATACAAATGAAACACAAATTTCTGCACATCTCGAGAACTGATCAACTAAATAGAACCAAATTTGGCAGGTAATTTTTTTAAGTGGTTAAAAATATGTCCATAATGTTTTGACACCCCTCCTTCTTTTTGAAGGGCGGGTGCCATACAAGAAAAACACAAATTTCTGCATATCTCGAAAACTAACCGAGAAAATGAAACCAAATTTGGCTGGTAAATGTTTTTAGAAGTAACAAATATGTGCATAATGGTTTGACACCCCTCCCTCTTCTATAATTGAGGGGCCCCATACAAATGAAACACAAATTTCGCACAGCTCAATAACCAATCAAGAAAATACAAATCTGTCCATAGTGAGACATTCCTTTCAGTCTATAAATAACGCTTGCACAGCAGTGTGTGTAGTTAGAGATGAGCAATAGAATAAGTCGACAGTGGTATGTGATACGATATAGATTGTGGAACAGTACCACCGTCCCCCGTAGTTTAATTGGTCGAAAACACCATGCCGGAGACAGGGAGATTGCGGGTTCATGTCCCGTCGGGATGCGGTATATTTTTCCAAATCTGTATCATATTTCCAGTTCGCTTATTTTTCGTTCTTCCTCTACTCACATACTGTCTGCTTAATGAACCTGTCCATAGTGGTGCACAAATTTCTGCAAACCTCGCGAACTAATCAACTAAATGGAACCATATTTGGCAGGTGAATGTTTTAGTGGTAACAAATATGTTCAATAATCGACCTTAGACAATATTTTTTTCTGAAAAACAGCTGAAAATGACCAAATACCACCCAATATGAGTGTTCCTTTAACCAGTATGACGTTCAATCCAGAAATTGTCTCCAAATGCCATTATGTAATCCAAAATGGCAACTTCCGGTTTCGGAAAAACAGCGGGAAACGACCAAATACCACCCAATATGGGTATTTCCGAAACCGGAATGATGCACTGGAACCACAAATCGAATTCAGACAACATTTTGAATTGTAAGATTGCGACTTCCAGTTTCTGAAAAACAGCCAGATATGGACGATTCCCATTAAATATGAGTATCTGCGGTACCAGAAAGATGCACAGAAGCTAAAAATTGATCACAGACACAATCGTGAATTTTAAGATGGTGGCTTCCGATGTCTGGCAAACATCCGGAAATGACCAAATAGCATTCAATATGAATGTTTTCGGAACCAGAATAACTCCCAGATGATAGAAATTGATTTCACAGGTAATTTTAAAGTCCAAAATCACGACTTTCGGTTTCTGAAAAACAGTCCAAAGTGACCAAATACCACCCAACATGAGTATCTCCGGAGCCAGAATGTTGTAAGAAGCTAAAAATTGACCTCAGACACCATCATGAGTTGCATGATGGCAACTTCTGGTTTCTGGTTGGAGAAACACCCATATTGGGTGTTATTCGATCATTTTCGGCTGTTTCCCAGGAACCGGAGGTCGCCAACCTAGAATCCAAAATTGGGTCTGTGGTCGATTTCAGCTGCTGTGTATCATTCTAGATCCGGAGATACTCATGTTAGACGGAAATCGGCCATTTTTGGCAGAAAAAACAGCCAAAAATGGCCGAGTTTAAGTAGTCTTCGGAATATGTTCCTTTTCATAGCTGAATTTCACATTTTTAAACATAACAGGCAAAGTAACAGTCCGATTGCAAAACAAATCAATAGGGTCTCATGGGGCAACTAGACCTTCCATTTGACACTGATTTTATGTAGATCTGTCCAGCCATCTTTGAGAAACATGAGTGAGATTGAACAGTCTTCAGAACACGTTTCTTTTCCTAACTTTTGAACCATATGTCCAATCTTCATGAAATTCAAAAGTTAAAGGTTTTTCAGGTAGCCCGTTCATTTGAAACCAATTTTGTTCAAATCGGTTGTGTAGTTTTCGAGAAAATGATGTTTCATGATTTTTACATTTTGATACATAACCTCCAAACTAAAAATCCGATTATAATGAAATTTAAAAAAATCATTTAAAAACAAAAAAAACGCACCAATAAATTCTATGAAATAATATATTACAAAAGAAACAAAAACAACTGGAGATAGTTAACATAAAATTGAAAAGAGATATTCAAAATATGAGACGGAGGAATTGGAAAGAGAGCAGCGTAAAGCAGAAATGCTGGAAATAAAACTAATAGAAAGCTACCAGTGAAGAGCAAATCCTAACGGAAGTAAAAGCGAATCTATTTGAGTACGAGAGCTTTGAAAGTTAGACCAAAAAAGGAAGAAATAGAAATTCAAAGTGGAAGAAAACACGACTTACAGAATAAAAATAGGAAAAAGTTCAAATTTAGTTATGCAGGCAATTAATAAGTAAATAAAAAAAGAAAAGAGAAAAGCAGCTATCAGCAAAATGAACAATAAAACAGTGAAAACGAGCAATAAACAGAAAAAATTATAAAAAAATTCATACAAGAAATTAAAAAAAAAAATGATACAAACATAAATTGGTAAATAAAGAAAGAAAAAAAAATATCGTGAAACCAATAGCAACATGAAATAGAAAACAAGAAATACCATCAATTAACAGCCAAAGTAAGAAAAAACTAAACTAAAAAAAAGCCAGGAAAACCATGTCTCACAGAAACAGAGATACAAATACTACGGCAAAAACCAGGCCTTTGAAATAGAATACAAAAGAAACAAGAAAATAAAACATTATCACGGTACAAAAAAATGGAAAACCTGAAACAGAACACGTGAGGCAACAGTAAGAAACACAAACGAAAATATGTTATTGAAATAGAAAAATAGAAGCATAAGAAATATAAAATGTAAACAGAGAGTGTAGCATAAACACGGAATAGCAATTAAATAGCAAACTAAGCAAACGAAACTCATAGTTTAGACTGAATAGAAACGATGGGGAAAGCATAGGAAACATATTGAACACAGTAACAAAGAGACAAAAAATAGGATAAATAAGAAAAAAGTATAAAAAAAAAACAAATAGAACGCTTATTAAAAACATGGTGAAAATAATAAAACTAGCAGGAAGAAGGAAAAAGAAGTAAACCTACAACAACTAAAATTCAGTTAAGATCCAAATGAACAGAATGTACAATTAGAATAGATAATTCAATAAAAAATACAAACAAAACAAAGCAAAGCCTTGGTGCTACATTCCAGTTCGGAACTCGACCTTCTGTTCAATTAAACACAGACTTCGCAGCCAACTGTTTAATGTACAGGCCAATTGCGGGGCTAGCGCTACAATCCTACTGACACTAACAGTCTCTTCGGGGCCGAGACTCGAACCTACGACGACTGGCTTAGTAGGCCAGCATCGTACCTCGAGACCAACTGGAAAAATACAAACATAAAAAAATACGAGCAATAATAATAACAGCAAGCACTATACAGAAGAAAAAAAAACAGATATATAGTATAAACGTAAATAGTTAAATTAGAAAAAACCAGCAAAGGAAACAGCGAAAAACCGATTACAACAAACGTTAGAACAATACAACTTAAAAACACACAAGAACAAGAGAGAAAAACCACGAATTAACAGCCAAAATAGAAAAAAAAAACTAAAAAAGCGATAAAACAGAAAGCCAGGGAAACGAAAAAAAAACAAAAAAAAACATGATTTGACAGGGTGTTGAAAACCTGGAAAATCAGGGAATATCAGGGATTCATTTTTCGATCAGGGAAATCAGGGAATATCAGGGAATACTGAAAAATAATTAGGGAAATTTTTCAAACCTAAACCTAGGCGGCTCTTTAGCGCAAAAACTGATTTTTTCATGCACAAAAGCTTAATTCGGGACATCTATTTTATTCACTGGGATTTCAGATTGATCTACGTTGTACTTTTGT